>NC_056750.1:619091604-619159104 GCF_019279795.1 Protopterus annectens | reverse complement strand
AACTGCCTTATGTATACAGACCACCCTATCCTCCTCCCAACAAGCTCAAATATATGTGAGAGATGCAACTATATAGCCAAACTGGAGGCTAAGCTCTCTCAACCCAGTACTGGCACAGCCTGTCAGGAGGAGAAGGTAACCACACACACCACAAATCCAGTCTCACATAAACCTATCACATCAGCAAACAAAACACATAAACACACAAAAACATACTTGGAGGCTCTAAATAAAAATCTGCCTAAAGCAGCAGAGACCTCCAAAGCAGACATCCAAGCAACACCTACCACAAAACAATATCCATGTAGCACATAGCTCACAAAGTCATTGTGCCACACAGTCACAGCCCTTAAGGCTAAACAACACACCTAATACACTTGTAATAGGTGACTCTATTGTCAGACACACTGACGTCCTACTCACCAGGCTGAACAAGGAGAAGGTCACTGTAAGCTACCTGTCTGGTGCCAGGATCCGCCACATAACACAAGCACTCGGGTCACTCCAAAGCAAGTACAAGTATGACTCTGTCATTGTCCATGCTGGTGTGAATGACCTGAGATGTACCTCCCTGGACTACATGAAAAAAGACGTACAGGAGCTCTTTGATCATGTAGCCCATGCCAGTATGACCTTGACCTTGAGTAGCATCTTACCCTCACCAAGAATGATGCCACAGTATAAAGACAAAATGATCAATTTTAACAATTGGCTAAAGTATTGGTGTCATTCAAAGGAGATCCAGTGTCTGTCAGCCTGGGATGACATGCTCGACAAGCCACGTTGCTTCGCTAGGGATGGCTTGCACCTGTCACCCCTGGGTTTTCGAATACTGGCTAAGGCTCTTGCCTCCCCCATAGTGCCTTTTTTAGGCAATGCTCAAAGGACAAACCCACCCCCATAGACAACACAAAGAAAAAAAAACTAAGTGTAATGCTGCTCAATGCCAGAAGTCTAAACCTCAAGATGCACGCACTCGAGACTGTCCTCAGTATGGAGAATATCGATATCTGTGCAGTAACAGAAACCTGGTTCAAGGCTCCCGAGAGCACCCCAGCACTACCAGGCTATACTTCATACCATGCTTTCCAGCCCCAAAACTCAGACCTAACCACAAAAGGAGGGGGAGTATCCATATTTATCAAAGATACCCACACCTCCAGGCTAGTGGTACTGCACGAAGCTTCGGAGACCATCCATGTGCAACTAACAGTGGGCAAAACTGCCTTTCAATTTGTAGCCTGCTACAGACCACCCTCCCAAACACAGGAACCTCACTCGGCTTTCCTCTGAACTCTGGAGAATATGAAGGTCTCTCCAAACACTATTATATTGGGTGACTTCAACTACCCAAACATCGAATGTGAAAGCTACTCAAGCCCAAACACCCTCACCCAACGGTTCCTAGAATTTATAAACTCAAATGCTATGGAACAACTGGTCACCACTCCCACAAGAGGGGAAAACATACTGGATCTGGTCATCACCAACATGGGGTCTCTGTTCCACACCAGAGGTATAACCCTCATTGTAGAAACACAACTCCTCCACTCCTTCAAAGCACCAAATTCACTGGATATACAGAACAGGAACACAATCACTGTAGGTTTGAAAAGTTCTTTTAATTCTGGTACCTCGGCCTTCGCCTTCTCCTGGAATACATTTTACACATTCAAACACCACCCTTTTTAAATCATGTCTAATTGAATTATTAGTGCACCATTCCATTTACCAATTATTTAATTGCCTTCATTGTTAACACAACCATGTAACTTGCATCTGAAACAACATTTGGAAAGAATGGAAAGTCCGGTAGGGAAACATTTTTGTGAGGTACATGGGGGGGTCCCGGAGGGTTTTGTATTCAGTGTGTTGGGTAGGCCTAATACATTTAATAATGAGGCAGTGTTTCGTGAAAGGTTGCTACAAATGGAATCTAGGTTTATTCTTAACTATAAAACTTTGTTCCCTAATGGGTTAAACATGGAAATTTAAACTCACTTTTTCCACATAGTGCTTAGAGACAATTGAATGTTTATTGAAGAATTTCAGTGAAAAATAACAAGAACATGTAGAGTGTATATTGTATTAATAGTACCAGCTTAAAAAATCAAAAAATCAAAAAATTAGAATATTTATAAATGTGGTGATTTATAGCATTGTTTTTTATTTAAGTATTTACTTAAAAAATGTTAAAGTTATTTAAATAAATGGAAGACATAAAGTGTTTATATAAATTTGATATTTAATGAAGTCAGAAATAATGAAAGCAAGTGAAGTCAAAAATGTTGTTTCAGATGCAAGTTATATGGTTGTGTTAACAATGAAGGCAATTAAATAATTGGTAAATGGAATGGTGCACTAATAATTCAATTAGACATGATTTAAAAAAGGTGGTGTTTGAATGTGTAAAATGTATTCCAGGAGAAGGCGAAGGCCGAGGTACCAGAATTAAAAGAACTTTTCAAACCTACAGTGATTGTGTTCCTGTTCTGTATATCCAGTATAACCCTCATTGGTAAGATCAGACCATAAACAAATCTCACTGGATATCCATATTCCGTCCCCACCCCTAGCCAAGGAAACCACAGTGAAGAACTTCTCAAAAGCAAACTTTACACTTCTCAGAACTGAGGTGGAATCCTTCAAAGCCCCCGGGCCAGTGGACAATACGGCCCAAAATGCAGAATCTTTTACAAAAGCTTTCTATGAACACCTATAGGAATGCATGGAGTATGCTATCCCAAATAAAACCAAGACTCACTCCTCCAAAGGCAGGAAACCTGTCTGGTGGACCCCAGCCATAAATAAGCTATACAACAGAAGGGGAAAGCTACTACATGACAGAGCAAAATCCCAAAAAGGGAAGGCTTCACTGATCAGTACTAGCAAGAAACTATGACCCCTCATAAAATCTTCAAAGGCCAGCTTTGAAAGAAAAATTGCACAAGACACTAAAGATAATCACAAGACCTTCTTTAGTTATGTCAGAAACCTGGGAGGCAACTCCCAGATATGCTCTGAGTTAGTGCAAAATGACAAAAAATTCACTGAACCCACAGACATTGCCAACATCCTGGCAGAAAGGTTCAGTGCAAACTCCCCCCCCCCCCAAAAGAGCAAATGTCTATCCCAACAGAGTGTAGCCTTCCTGAGATCACAGATGCACAGGTGAGAGCTGCCCTCTCCAAAGCAAAAAACACAGCATCAATGGGACCAGACGGTGTCCCGGGCTGTGTCTTACATGAGCTCCAAGAAGAACTAAACCCTCATATAAAGTCACTGTTCAATCTCAGTCTTACTACACGATATGTTCCCAAGGAATGGCGTACAGCAACAGTGGTCCCACTCCACAAAGGTGGTGCCACAACAGACCCCGGAATCTATTGCCCTATAAGCCTGACTAGCCTGGTCTGTAAAGCTATGGAATGTATCTTCATGGAAATCATAAACAAAAACATTGGGAACCTCCAGACACTGGATCCTACCCAATTCGGCTTCATTAAGGGCAGATCTTGCCTCTTGAATCTGGTCAACTTCTTTGAAACAGTTACCAAAGCCATAGATGAAGGGAAGGTAGTCCACACAGCCTACCTGGACCTCGCAAAGGCCTTTGACACAATACCACACTTGGGCATCATAAATAAGCTCACCAGCTTAAATATCAACCACTATGCCACAAGATGCGTTGCAAACTGGCTCAGGGATAGAACCCACATGGTCAGAATAGCAGGTGCCATGTCAGACTCTAAACCAGTTACAAGTGGTGTCCCACAAAGCTCAGTCCTGGGACCTCTCTTGTTCGGTATATATTTCTCTGAGGTACAGGCTAACACGGGTGGACTATGGCTGACCAAGTTCGCAGATGACTGCAAACTGGGTGCTATAATCAACTCTCTGGCTGACACAAGCATCCTCCAAAAGGGTCTCACAGAGACGGATAACTGGTGCCAGAGCCATGGCCTAAAGCTAAATGCCAAAAAGTGCATAGTCATCCCCTTTGGAAAAAACAAAGTGCCCACAAATTACCACATAGGTGGTAATCCATTAAGTACGGAAGAAATAATTAGGGACTTGGGGACCCAAGTAGACAGCAATCTCTCCTTTGACAATCACATTGCCAAAGTGGTTAGAAAGACCTTCTATATAGCCCACCTTATCATGAAAGGGTTCACATCTAGATCAAGAGAGGTCATTGTGCCCCTCTACTCATCACTTATCAGGCCCATAATTGAGTACAATGCCCCATTTGGGATGTACCTTACCCGACTTCTCCTGTTGTAATTAATGCTATTAATGTTACTGATGTCTCTGGTTATATTCCTGTAACACAACGGTCGCAACATATTAGTGATTGTAGTAATGTTGCAGATTTTAACGGGGATAACTTTGTTGACACGTTCAATTTTAATTTGCATTTGGATGAAACAGATGCAAATATGTTGGAGGGTGTACATAATTTATTGAATGTGAATTGTGATCATAGAGCTGGATATGGGTCACCTTCTGTGAGACATGTTAATGTAAATATGTGTGAATTAGAATCAACTGTAGATTCAAAGTCATCTTTAGTGAACGCTGAAATGGGCGAAGTTAATGAATTTTGTGTTGAAACTCAACAGTCTTTGCGTTTGAGTGAAGCTTTTTCCAATATTGTTGGTTACAGTGGTTCATTTATTAATAATTCTGTAGATAATACTGATGTTGGCTGTGATTCCCTGTATGATGTTAGTTTGCACACCTTTCCAACTTATTTTGGTGAGGCTGGTGTGCATTTTGATGATGATAGTGACAGTCAAATTGAGCAGGAAATTGAGAATGTGGCGCAAAGTAGTTTGAACTATTGTAGTATGGATTGTGGAATTGAAGAACTGATACAAGTAATGGATGAAAACTCTATATCAGTTCTGGAATGTGGGCCTAGTAATCCTGTTATTATAGCTAATGGTTTTGATGATTTTAAAATATACAATTATTCTACTAAAATCATTAATGAACGACATGTTGAATTATTGGCTAAAGGGTTAACCTTTGTTCCTCTAGCTCGGGGTTGTTTAAGTAACACTTTAGTTGATCTAAAAATGTTAGTAAGGAAAATGAACTTGAAATTGACTTTTGATGGTGTAAATAGGAATCAAGTGGGTTTGACTTTGAAAAAACCAAGTAAGTACATGCCCCCAGCTAATGTTGTTACCAATGCATACGAAAGGATATGTGAGTTTGACATTAGGGAGCATTATAGGTGGGCAATGAGTCCACACTACAAGTTCGCTTTTGATACGAAGGACAACTTGACTTTTGAAGAGCATGAATTGCCGGATGGGTTGGTAAATGACATTTCTATAAGATTTATGAAGCCCGATAAAGGAAATGGCTTAGTGCTTATTGACAGGGTTGATTATGTCAACAGTATTATGGCATTATTGGCAACGGATACTTACGAAGATGTTAGTCTTAACGAATTAAATATTGCCTATAGTAAGGTTAGTTTGTATATTGAGGACTTACTTTGGCAAGGGCACATTAATGAGGATGAGTATAGGTATCTGATTAATGATTATCCAATGGTTAGTGGGATTTCTGGAATACCCAAGATCCACAAGGGCTTAAATAATTTAGCATTTAGGCCAATTGTTGATGGCAAGCGCAGCAAAACCTGTTTTATAAGCAAATTTCTTGATTTTGAGCTACAGAAGGGTTTAAAAGTATTTAATTACATTACCAAAGATTTGTGGTAATTTTTGGAGCGGCTAAAGGGTGTTAAATTCACCAATGATACTATTATGATAACAGTTGACGTTGTAAACTTGTTTTCAGTTATTCCCACAACAATAGGGCTTGAATGGTTGGAGGTTCAATTGTTAAAAACAGGTTTATTTGATCAGGATAGAATCAACTTGTTGGTAGGCCTAATGGAAATTGTACTCACTAACAATTTTATTCAGTTTGAGGGGAGTTTTTTTAAACAGACAACTGGTGTAGCGATGGGGGCGGCATGCGCCCCGGTATATGCCAATTATGTAATGGCATACTGGGAGCAAGAATTTCTTTTTACTAGCAGATTTATGCCCCACATTAGCTTTTACACCCGCTTCCTAGATGATTTGTTTATCATCTGGGAAGGTGGAATTGATAAGTTTAGAGATTTTATTGAGTTCCTTAATAATTCTGTAGAATTTTTGAAATTCACCCATAGTATGAGTAAAGTTGAAATTGATTATTTGGATGTACATTTAGCTGTCAGCCCTGTTAATTCTGGATTGATATCTACCATTCATAGAAAAGCAACATTTTCGAATTCATATCTGAGTTATTCAAGTTGTCATCCTGACCATCAGAAGAAGGCAATAGTTAAAGGGCAGATGGTCAGGGCAGCGAGAATGACCAGTTTGGATGTTGATTTTTTTAAAGAACTTGACTTCATCAAGTTGATGTTTATTAGGCGGGGTTATCCAGCGGCACTGTGTGATTGTATTGCGGATGAAGTAAAATCAAAAAGGGCCAATGGTGTGTATTGGGCCTTATTGCATGGAAAGCCTGATATTGGAAATGAGCATTTTGATAGTAATGCTGTTCCTATGGGTAACATCATTCTTAGAGAGGATGAATCTAGTGCACGGGTCAGTGGTGACCATCCATTATATTTTATTACCACTTTCTCCTTTGATGCACCTTATATTGCTGAGATTATCATCAATAATTGGAAAATTTTGAAAATGGATCATGCGGTAAGTGGGAAATTGGGGAGACCGCCTAAATGTGTTTTTAGGAAAGGACTTTCTTTTAAACAATTATTGGAAAAAGGTGATATTACACATACTGTTTCTTATAGGAGTAAGGGTAATTTTAAGTGCGGTAGGTGTAGTGTTTGTCACCTGATCAATGTGACGGGTGCGGCATTTAAGGTGGCTGGAGTTACTGTTAGGGTTGGGGCTCATTTTGACTGTTATAGCACAAGTGTCGTATATGCGGCTATGTGCACACAGTGTCCGGCCTTTTATATTGGGAAGACCTGCAGGGCATTAAGAGACCGAATTATTGAACATCAGTCTGATATTAGATTAAAGAAAAAGACCAATGCCCTGTATAGGCACATTGATACCAATAGTGGGCATCATTTTAAGTTTTGTGTGATCCAACAGATTTTGGTAGATAAATTTGGAAGAAAACTGGATGTGCACTTAGATATAGGTGAGATGAAATGGCAGTTGAAACTTAATGCATTGGAATTCCCAGGCATTAATGACTGCGTTACTATTATGCCCATTTTAAAATTAAAAAGTATATTGGGTTGAATTTGCTTGCACTTATAATGTTGTACACAATGTATACATCTAATAATTAGATTTGTAGTGTTGTTATGATTAATGTTCATTACAAATTGCAGCAATTCAGTTTTGTTTGGCTGTTTTTAACTTTTCATTCTGATTTTAGTGTTGATACACCTTTTAGTAAGGTTTGGGATTGTGCTTTTTACTATGTATGCTGGCCTTCATATTGATTGTTAATTATGTTAATTAAGATAATTATTCAATTGAATTGTTCATGATGTCATTTTTAGGTGTGTATATAAGGTTGCTTTTTACTTGCATTAAGTTGTGTTCTGATGAAGTCGGATTAAAGACGAAACCTAGGTCAACTCGTGGCTTTGTTCATTTCTTCACTGGTTGCTTCCTGAGTTCATTTGCTGGTGAATTTATTTATTCCTTACCCGACACCTTCAGCAACTGGAAAGACCCCAAAAGTATCTCACCAAGAGGATCAAGGGGCTCAAACAGATGCCCTATGCAGTTCGGCTAAAGAAACTCCAGCTCTACTCAGTTGCGTACCGCCTACTCAGAGGCGTTCTGTGTCTGACGTATAAAGCCATGTTCAACCCAGAATTAATGGACATGCTTCACCTCAGGAAATTTAAATCCCTTAGAGCTACATGCTCCAGGGACCTGAACCTCAGCACAGAAATAAATAGGACATGCTGGAGGGACAGATTCATATCCCAGTGGCTCCCCTCACTCTGGAACAAAATCCCAATCCATGTCAGGCAGAGCCCTTCACTGACCCTCTTCAAGAGAAATCTTGACGAATGGATGGGGTATCGTAGGTTTACCCCTGGGATCTCTTCTGTATCCCTGCTTGACAGAGGTACAGTAAACAAACCTTAAAAGGGATACCTTCTGTGACCTACTATACAGAGGCACAGTCAACTAATCTAAAAGGATGGTGAAAGCCATACATACTCTGGCTAGACTTATAAATGCCCTAGGGCAGATAGCCTAGTATCAACCTATGAACCTATGAACCTATATAGTACAGATGATGTGAGAGATATAACATTTAACTCAGGACAAAATGTGTCCCTACCAGTACCCCTAAAATAACTATATTTAATATATACTTTATATATATTTTTAGTTAAACACACACCCTCTTGGTTTTGGAAAGATACTGCCTTGATGACGCAAATGCTGACACATCTGTTCTTGTATAAATGCTGATAAGTAAACTGTCTTCAAGGAAACGCCTTGCAGATTAGAAAAGCACATTTTTAAACTTTCTTAGAAAAACACATCCTTTTGTCAGTTCTTTAAAGAAAGCAAATTACATTCTTGTCATGTCTGTAAGAAGTCAACTTTCTTGATGTGTGTGTGTAATACACTCATAAGTTCCTTATTTTTTTAAGCCACAGTCATTTAGTATGGATGCTAATGACATATTACTAATCTCCATTTCTACATTTAAGCAAGCTTTATCTTATTCCTTATTTATGTTGCATATTTGTAGCAAAGTTACTTTCAACCTTAATATATTGTTGAGCATAACCTTACACATACCATAAATGTAGATGTTCGAGTGTATTCACTGTTGCAGTCATCACCTGTGGATTATTCCTGCTGTGGTAGCCCTTAGCCAGCCCAAATACCAAAGTTAGTGTTTTTCTGCGTTGGCTGCTGTTGCTTGTTGACTGATGTCAGGTCGTCAGTGCTATAAAGCAAGGCAGCTGACATCATTACATCAGTTTTTCTTGCCCTAACCAGTCAGAAGCCCAAGGAAATATGGTGAAGTAGTCCTGGTGGCTAAAAGCCACCATAAGAAGCTTATGTCTCCCTAAGGAAAGAGGATATAAGGGGGAAGGAGGGGTGGAACCAGGACTGCAACAGTGAATACACTCTAACATCTACATTTATGGTAAGTGAAAACAACTGTACTATGTTCTTCGTGTTTCACTGTTGCAGTCATCACCTGTGGGATAATTCCCAAAGCTGAGGAGAGGAGTGGAAGGATTAGTTAGAGACCTAGGCATAGGTAAGCATGCCCTGCAGAACTGCAGAGGCAAACCCTGCCCTAGCCTTAGAGAAAAGAGGTAGGTGGTAATGCTTTGTAAAGGTATGGACAGAGGTCCAGGTGGCAACTTCCAAGATGTCCCTGGTGGGAACTCCTCTGAGGAATGCTGTGGAAGTGGAGGCTGTCCTAGTGGAATGGGTACGGATAGACTTAGGGAGTGGTTTCCCATGTAATCTATAAAGTATAGTTTTGTACCTACCATAAATGTAGATGTTCGAGTGCTAATACAGCTGCAGTCATAACAGATGGGTTCTCCTGCCGTCAGGCGGGTCCTCGGTCGGCCAAATTCCAAAGTCTAGGTCCGGCGTCAGTTGTCCTCACCTCCTCCCTGACGTCAGTGCAACAGGGGTATAAAAGAACCAGCCAATGCCATTTTCTTCAGTTTTTCTTGCCCCAGATGTCAGGTGCCCCCAGAAGGAAGGCAATACATAAATTTATGTAATAAAGCAATGCAATATAATCAAAATACAGTAGTTGCAAGCAAATACACCATAAATGAATATCCTAATCAGGTTGTATGCAGAGGTGTTAGCCAAAAGGCCTGTCCCAAGAGGGGAAGGAGGGAGGGAAACCTGGACTGCAACTGTATTAGCACTCAAACATCTACATTTATGGTAGGTACAAAACTGTACTATGTTCATCGTGCATACAGCTGCAGTCATAACAGATGGGTAGAATCCCAAAGCTAAGAAAGGGGTGGTAGGCACTAGGTGGAACTAGGAGAAGCCAGGATGCCCTGCAAGACTGCAGTGGCAAAGCCTGCTCTGGTTTTGGAGTATAATGATAGGTGGTAGTGCTTGGAGAAGGTATGCACAGAACTCCAAGTGGCTGCTTCCAAAATATCTTTGGTAGGAACTCCTCTGAGGAAAGCTGCAGAGGTAGCTGTGGCCCTTGTGGAGTGAGATCTGATGCCTGTAGGTACAGTTTTGCCATGAAAAGAATAGCAAAAACGTATGCAGTGGGCTATCCACTTTGAGATTGTCTGTTTGGAAAGTGGCTTTCCTTGAGCCCCTACAGCATAGGACACAAAGAGCTGTTCTGATTTTCTGAAAGGCTTTGTTCTGTCCAAATAATAACGCAGTTGTCTATGGATGTCCAAGGAATGTAGTAATCTCTCCCCTTTGTTTTGAGGATTAGGATAAAAGGTAGGTAAGTGTATGGCCTGATTCAAAGCTACCCTGGATACCACTTTAGGCATAAAGGACTGGTTGGTTCATAAGGAAATTCTGTCCTGATGGAAGATGATAAAAGGCTGCACCGCCATGAGAGCTTGTAGTTCTGAAACTCTACGAGCTGAGGTAATAGCCAGAAGGAAAGCTGTTTTCCAGGACAAATATTGCAAATCTGATGAGGCAGCTGGCTCGAAGGGAGGCAAGGTCAGTTTTTCCAGAATGAAATTGAGATCCCAAGCAGGTATTGGTTGCTTCCTTGGGGGTCTTAGATTCTTAGCCCCTCTTAGGAACTGTCTTAAGAGAGGGTGAGAGAATAAGGGTGGATCAGTGTTGTATTCTGCAGAAATGGCTGAGGCATGGATTTTGATGGAGGAGAATGAAAGTCCACTGCTTAGCAGCTCAGCTAGATACTGTAGAATTTGAGGTAAATTCAGTTTTCTGGGATCCTGGCCCTTTTTCTCATTCCAGACACAAAACCGTTTCCATTTTGCGGAGTAAGCTTTTCTAGTTGACGGCCTTCTGGCCTCCAAAATGACATCCTGCACCTCCTTGGAGAGTAGGGTCTGTTGTGATGCTAAGGAATCTTCCATGCGGCTAGATTGAGTGTTTTTAGCTGGCTGTGTAGAGTTTTGAAGCTGTGCTGAGTCAGGAGAAAAGGCATTAGAGGCAGGGTCCATGGTGGGGAATGCGTCAGGCTCCTCAGGAGTGGGTGCCAGTGTTGTCTTGGCCAGTCTGGAGCAATGAGAATCATCTTTGGTCTGTCTGCTCTGGTTTTCAGTAGAACTTTGGGCAGCAGAGGAAGAGGTGGGAAGGCATAAACTGTCATTGATGTCCAACTGAAAGAGATAGCGTCCACTCTCCAGGCCTTTGGATGAAAAATCCTTGAGCAGAATTTTGTCAATTGGTGATTTTTGTGGGAGGCAAAGAGATCTATGTCTGGCCTCCCCCATGCTTGGATTATTTCTGTAAAAACCTTTGGATGCAACTTCCATTCGTGTAGGTCTGTCATATTTCTGCTTAGGTTGTCTGCCAGCGTGTTTTCCTTGCCTGGCAGGTACTGTGCTTGTAGTTTGATTTGTAAGTCCATGGCCCTGTTCCAAAGTGACATGGCCAGTCTGCATAGGGGGTATGAATGCGTTCCTCCCTGCTTGTTTATGTACCACATAACTGTGGTGTTGTCCGTTCTTATCAATACTTGACCTGGTTGCAGAAGGTCTTTGAAAGCTATAATAGCATTTATTACTGCTAGCATTTCCTTTTGATTGATGTGAAGGTGCTTTTCTTTTTGGGACCATTTGCCCTGAATGCACTGATCTGTCATGTGCGCCCCCCAGGCGTAATCCGAGGCGTCTGTTGTGATGACTTGATTTGCTTGAGGCTTGCTGAATGGAAGACCTGTGTTTGTTTGGCACGCTTGAGCCCACCACAGAAATTCCTTTTGTAGACATGGAATTACTGGTATTATTGTTTCCAAACTGTGGCTGTGTTGAGACCATAGGTTTTTCAGGTACCATTGAAGTTTCCTCATATGCAGCTTTGTACATGGGGATTAGTAAGATGCAAGATGCCATGAAGCCCAGAACCTGCAGGATTTTCCTTGCAGTCAGCCTGGTGCAATTTGCTAGTGCTCTGAAGTATTGAGTTAGTTGCCCCTGTTTCTCTGGTGTGAGGTAGGCCATCTGGGTGTTTGTGTCCAAGTTGGCACCCAGAAAAATAATCTTCCGAGAGGGTATTAGCCTTGATTTCTTTTTGTTGACTGTGTATCCCAGAGAGTTCAACAACCTTATTACATAAGCCAGATGTTTCAGGAGAATGTGCTTGCTGTCCGCTTGGATCAGGCAGGGGTATATTTGTATCCCTTGAAGTCTGCAGTAGGCAATTACTGATGCCAGGCATTTCGTGAATACTCTGGGTGCAGTAGATAAGCCAAAGGGCAATGCAGAGAATTGATAATGGGTTGAACCTGCAAGAAATCTGAGGTATCTTCTGCAATTTTGTCTGATTGGGACATGCAGGTATGCCTCCTTGAGGTCCAGTGTTACCAGCCAAGACTCCTTGCCCAGCATGGGAAGAAGCTACTGTAGAGTGAGCATCTTGAATTTTGGTACGAGTAGAAATGTGTTTAGGATGGATAGGTCCAAAATAGGTCTCCAATCTTTTCCCTTCCTTGGTACCAGGAATAGTCTGGAATAAAAACCTTGACCTTGTTCGTGCGTAGGTACCTCTTGAATCGCTTTCATGTCTATGAGATCTGTAATTTGTTTTTGTGCCTCTGCCCTTTGATTGTGTGGCAGGTTCGGCATGCCTCTCATTTTTGGAAGGGTGTGAAAATGGAATCTGTAGCCTCTGTTTATAATGTCCAGGATCCATTTGTCTTTTGTGACAATATGCCAATTTTTTGAAAATAATGCCAGTTTTCCTCCTAAGGGGGCTGCCATTTGAGTCTTGCTTGGCATGCAAAGGGAAAAGTCATTGGGTTTGCTTTCTGAATGATTGCGAGTTATCCTCACCACCTCTTTGTGTAGGAGCTTGCCATTGTCTGCCTCTAAACGATCCTTGGGATTGTCCTCTGCCCCTCGGGTGCCTGTATCTACCTCTTTGGGGTCTGTCCATGGCTGGAAAGGACCAATTTTTGGAAGGCCAATTTCTACTGAAACGTGGGGGTTGTACCTGTAGAAAATCCTTCGCAGTTTACATTAATTTAGCTTTTTCCTCCATTTTCTTTAATATCTCCTCAGCATTAGCACCAAATAATACATCCTTTTGCAGAGGGGCATCTAGTAATTTAGCTTTGACATGGTCAGGCAAGGTTTGTTCCATGAGCCAGGCATGTCTACGTATGACTGATCCTGTAACAGCAGCTCTACATGAGGCCTCTAGAGCATCAAAACCACATTGTAAGGTATGCTTACCCACTTGTTCTGCACTATGCATCAAATCCTGCAACTCCTTCATGTCTGGTTGTTCAGGTTGTGACATTTTACTTTTCAATTGTGATAACAAAAGCTGTTGGTATTTTAGCATATGGAACTGACAGTTTAAGGCCCTCATGGTTAAGGTAGCCGAGGTATATACCTTTTTTCCCCACCTTTCTAAGGATCTGGAATCTCTCTCGGAAGGTAATGGATTTTTAGCAGTGGAGGCCTTAATACCCTTGGGGCCCTGTGAGATGGTTTCTAGGTCAGCAGCATGGCTTTTGTATAGAAATTGGTGTGAGTCAGGGACCCTGTAGTACCTGTCAGGCTTGACTGGGGCTGGAGGCAGAGAATCCGGGTTAAGGCAGGCCTCCGAGTAAACATCATCTAGGATGTCCAAGACAGGAGGTATAGCCAGAGGTCTGTGCTGAGGTAGCAAGAGAAATTCCCTAAGCCTTTTCTTGGATTCTGAATAATCTTGGCCTTCCCAGTGGAAGTGTTCCCTTAAGGTATGCAAAGTTTCCCTGAATGAGTAATCCTCTGGGGGGGATACAGTAGGAATGGACTCCTCTGCATCAGAGTCTTCAAAAGGGGAGTAAGAATGTTCCTGATCATCAGAGTGCTCTGAAATAATGGAGCCCTGATCAGAGGAGGGGGATTCTTCCTCCACTCTGGGCCTTTTGTCCGGTGGGGGTTGAGAACCCCTGATAAGAGTAATTAAATCCTCAGCCATTTTAAGCATCTGTTTTTTAGGCATGGGGCCTGGAGATGGGCCCTGTGTAGCTTGTCTCTTAGAGTGCATGGCTGTTTTAGACTTAGTGAAAGCCTTGATGGAAAAAGAAGAGGAAGGTCTGAAGACACCTTGAGTGGAGGTAGACCTGTCCACATTTTGAGGTTCAATGCCAAGAGTGGCTTCGGTATCTGTAGTCGGGGTGTGGGCCAAGGAGCCTGCGACCTCGGGCACAGGTGACACCGCCAATGAAGTGTTGTCGGTAGTCAGGGGCTGCGTAGGTGCCTCGCTGAGAACCGGACCACGTGTAGTCGGCTTTGGCGTGGTGTCGGTAGAGGCCGCGGACCTCGTGTGTCGGTCCTTATCTTTGCGTTTTTTAGACAAAACTGGAGTCGGAGTCTCCGACGACATAATATAGTTAAATGATTTCCCAAAATAATGCTGGGTGAACTCCGCCCGACGGTTAATAGTGCGTTTATTGAATGTAGCACAAAAGCGACAGCCCGAGACGTCGTGGTCTGGGCCTAAACAAGGAATACAGAGGGAATGGAAATCCTTATGCGGTATTTGCTTCCCACATGAAATACAATTGTTAACTTTGTCTGACATCGGTCTGAGGCAAGAAAAGTTTCCCCAACGGGGTACTTAGCTTTCAAGAAGACTTTGGTTTCAAAATTTTTGGTAATTTCAGGAGCTGGCCGACCGGCACTTGCAAACTGCTTCTGCTTCTGGCACCGCGCGGCAAGAAAGACTGAAGAAAATGGTGTCGGCTGGTTCTTTTATACCCCTGTTGCACTGACATCAGGGAGGAGGCGACGACAACCGACGCCGGACCTAGACTTTGGAATTCGGCCGACTGAGGACCCGCCTGACGGCAGGAGAACCCATCTGTTATGACTGCAGCTGTATGCACGATGAACATCAGAAATGGATACAGTGTGATATCCATTTGAAAATGGTTTGCTTGGAAATGGGCTTCGCCTCTGCCCCCTGGGGCAAAGCTGACAAGAAGTTGGTCTTTTTTCCTGAAGGGTTTAGTACAGTCCAGGTAGTATCTGAGCTGTCTGTGCATGCCTAGTGAGTGCAGAATTTTTTCCCCCTTGTTTTGAGGGCTAGGGAAGAAGGTGGTTAGATATATGGCCTGGTTGAGAGTCACATTAGATACCACCTTGAGCATAAAGGAGGGGGTTAGTCCTCAGGGAGACCCTGTCTGCATGGAAAGTGATGAAGGGCTTAATGGCCATCAGTGCCTGAAGTTCTGAAACCCTTCTGGCTGAGATTATAGCTAGTAGGAAAGCAGTCTTCCAGGAGAGGTATTTTAGTTCTGCTGAAGCAGCAGGTTCAAAGGGTGGTAAGGTTAGTTTTTCCAAAACATAATTCAGGTCCCAGGCTGGCGTGGTTGGCCTTCTGGGAGGTCTGATATTAGAAGCCCCTCTGAGGAATTGTTTAATCAAAGAATGTAAGAACAGGGGCTGGTCTGTATTGAAATAAGCTGAAATGGCTGAGGTGTGGATTTTAATAGAAGAGAAGGAGAGGCCACTATTGAGTTACTCTGCTAGAATAATTTCCATTTCACTCTGTAAAATTTTCTGGTGCTGGGCCTTCTGGCTTCTGTGATAATGTCTAGGACCTGTTTGCTTAACAGAGGCACCTTGTTTGTTTTTAGGGTATTAGCCATGCCGACAGTTTGAGAGTCTGCAAGTCTGGGTGCAGCACCCCCCCCACACACACCTGAGTCAAGAGGTCTGAGGTCAGGAGAAGCTGCCTGGGACTGTGATGTCAAGCTGCACAGTAAGGGGTACCAGTGCTGTCTGGGGCAATCTGGAGCAATAAGGATGGCCTTTGGGCTCTCCTCTGTTATCCAGATCAGTTCCTCGGGAATAAGAGGCAGCGGAGGGAATGCGTACACAAAGTGGGAGTTCCAGGGGAAGGTCAAGGGATCCACCTTCCACGCTAGGTGGTGATACTCCCTGGTACAGAATTTTTTTAGCTGGTGGTTGAGGTGCAAAGCAAAGAGATGCACCTCTGGAGTTCCCCACTCCTGAGTGACTTGCAAAAAGCTTTTTCTGTGGAACTGCCATTCGTGGGGGTCCAGTAAGTTTCTGCATAAGTGGTCTGCCAGGGTGTTGTTGACCCTGGAAGGTATTGGGCTATTAGGTGTAATCCCATGGAGGAGGCTGTCAGCCAGTGGTTCATGGCTAGCCTGCACAGAGGGTAAGATTGGGTCCCTTCCTGTTTGTAGATGTACCACATTACTGTGGTTTGTCTGTTTTGATAAGGAGAACCCCTGGCCTGAGATGGGGCCTGAAGGATGACAAAACCTTTTGTACTGCCATCATTTCCTTCTGGTTGATGTGTAAGGGAAGGTGCTGGGCATCCCAAAGACCTTGAGTGCACCTGCCTGCTAGGTGAGCACCCCAAGCAATGTCTGAGGCATTGGTGGTGATGGTCTGTTTTTGGCACAGGCCCAAGAGGCACCAGAGAAATTTGGCCCTTATACAGGGGATCAGAGGGAGAGAGGTCTTTAGAGGCTGAGAGTGCTGACAACAAAGGTTCTTTAGATACCAATGAAGTTTTCGCATGTGAAGCCCGGCCAGAAGAATTAAAAGGATGGAAGAAACCATGTACCCCAAGGCTTGCAGGAACTTCCTTGGTGTGAGGTGACTTCTGGAAGCCAGCTGGGTAAAGTAGAGAGGCAGGAAGCTCTGCTTTTCTGGGGATAGGAAGGCCATTTTGGATGCTGTGTCCAGCAGTGCTTCCAAGAAAATGATCCTCCTGGAGACTGTTTGCTTTGATTTCTTCTCATTGATGGTGAGCCCTACGGAAGTTAGGATGGTTTTGACAATTGAGGTCCTGGAGCAGCTTTTCTTTGCACTCTGCCTGAATGAATCAGTCATCCAGATAGGGGTAAATCTGTATATTTCTCTGTCTGCAAAATGCTATGGCCGGGGCTAAGCATTTGTTGAATACCCTGGGAACAGTAGATAAGCCAAAGGGTAGTGCAGAGAACTGAAAGTGTTGTGAGCCTGCTCTGAAGCGCAGGAATTTCCTGCAGGATTCCCTTATGGGGATGTGGAGGTAGGCATCTTTTAGGTCTAGGGTCACTAACCAGGCATTTTTGGTCAGCATAGGCAGCAGCTGCTGCAAAGTTAGCATTTTGAATTTGGGGACTACCAGGGAGGTGTTCAGAATGGATAGATCCAGGACGGGGCGCCAATGCTCCTTTTTCTGGGAACAAGGAATTGTCTGGAATAAAAGCCTTTGCCTGTTTGATCTATGGGAACAGGTTTTACTGCCCCTGGGATAAGAGAGTTTGAACTTGTTTCAGTGCCTCTCCCCACTGATCTGGAGGTACGTCTGGGTACCCTCTTGGAATTGGGAACTTGCTGAAAGAGAATTTGTATCCCTGAAAAATGATCATTGGTCTTTTGTTACAGAAAGCCAGTTTTCTTTGCAGAGCCTTTCTCCTAGCTTTTGGTGAGTGAAAGGAGGACAGAGGCAGGAGAGGGAGTCATTGAGGGTTTTTGACATAGATGGATGACTTAGAACTCCCCGCCTTTGGAGTGGAAGTGGTCCACTGTTTGGTTGTCTGCTGTCCCTGTGATAGGGGCCTTTGCAGTCTGTCCCTGTGGGGCTTACCTTGCCCCTGTCTGCTAGGTGCAGGAAAGGACCAGTGCATAGAGGAAACATTCCTGCTGAACCTAGGAGGTAGAACATGAAAGAAATCGTTTACTATTTGCATAGATTTTGCTTTGTCTTCCATTTTTAAGCACCTTTTCTGCTTTTACTCCAAACAAGTGGTCCTTATCCAAGGGTGCATCAATTAATTTAGACTTGGCATGATCAGAGAAAGGTTATTCCTTCAACCATGCATGTCTCCTAATGACAGATTCTGACACTGCTACCCTGCTTGAGGCTTCTAGGGCATCATAGCCACAATGCAATGAGTGTTTGGCCACTTGACAAATAGAGTGCATTAAATCTGCTAACTCTTTTGAATTGGCACAGTCAGGAAAGGTAGAAATATTTTGCTTTAATAGTTCCAAAGTGAGTTGTTGATACTTTAACATGTGGAACTGACAGATGAGTGCTCTGATAGCTAAGGCTGCAGATGTGTATACTTTTTTACCCCATCTGTCCAGAGCTCTCGAATCCTTGTCAGAAGAAATAGGATTCTTTGCAGAACTAGCCTTAGCTCTTTTAGCTCCCTGTGTAATGACCTCCGGGTTTGCAGCAGGATTACTGTACAGGTATTTGAGAGAATCCGGTACTCTGTAAAACTTGTCAGGTTTACTGGGAGCAGGTGGGAGGGCATCAGGGGCTAAGCTGGATTCATGGAAAATATCATCCACCACTTCTAAGATGGGGGGATGGCCAGGGGTCTGTGCTGGGGCCAGTCTAGAAACTCTCTTAGTTTTTTATTAGACTGAAAGAAGTCCTGAGATTCCCAGTGGAAATGTTCCCTGTGGGTGTGAAGGGTTTCCCCAAAGGAAAGATCTTCTGGTGGGGAGGCAGAAGGAATGGATTCCTCTGCATATGAATCCTCATAAGCAGTCAGAGATTGTTGTTCTGCTTAAAAATCTGAATAATCAGATTCCTCAGAATCCTGCTCTGTCATTATTTCAGGAGAAGGGTGTCTTTTCCTTTTAGAAGTTGTGGCCTGACTACCCCTAATAAGAGAGAGAAGATCCTCTGCCATCTTAAGCATTTGGGCTTAGAGCGGTAGAGCAGGAGTAAGATGGTGGCTAGAGGTACATTTTCTAGGAGTGGCCTGGCTTCTAGGCCTAAGAGTATCAATAGGTCTGAGAGAAATGGTAGTCCGATGAGAAGATATCAGTTTTTGTCTAGAATCAGTAGTGCAAAAGGCTTCCGCGGAAGCAGGTGCCTGCACTGCGGCTCCAGACCCAACCAAGGCAGAGACAACTAAAGGCTAGGAAGACGAAGAAGATTTCTATGGCATACCGGACTCCGAAAGGGTCTTGGTAGAGGCCTGAGTAGATATCGTATCGGGCATCAGGGGCTGCAAAAGCACCTCACTGAATTATGGAGAACTGATGGTGTGGTCTTTCTCTACATTTTTTCAGAATGTCTACAGATTGTTGGTTGACATATGCCATTTCAGAATGCGAAGATGGAAGATGAAAATACCTGTCTACAATAAGAGCTCTATGACGAATGGTTCTCACGTTAAAGACGGCACAGAACCAGCAATGGGGGACATCATGGTCTGGGCCTAAACAAGTGACGTAGTATGAATGGAAGTCTTGGTGTGGGATCTGCTTTCCATAGGCAAGACAATTGCTAACTTTTTCAGACATCGGTTAGTGCAAAAAAAAAGGATCCCCAAAGGGGTACTTAGCTTTAGACGTTTTCAGCTGTAATTCGAGCTCTGGTAGCAACCGACCAGCACACTTGCAGACTGCATCTGCTACGGGCTCCACGGCAAGAAAGACTGATGTAATGGCACTGGCTGCCTTGCTTTGCAGCACTGATGACTTGACTTCAGTCAACAAGCGACAGCAGCCAACACAGAAAAACATTGACTCTGGTATTCAGGCTGGCCGAGGGCTACCACAGCAGGGATAACCCATGGGTGATGACTGCAACAGTGAAATACGAAGAACATCTGATGTGGAGGAAGACAGGAGTGATTGCTTTGTCATCTTGCCTCCCTTTGATGAGGGAAGCATATTCAGGTGCTTGACCTGTGGCAGAGTCCCCATATACTAGAGATCCCAAGGGAGAGCTAGCTTCAAGGAGGCAAGAAGTCCTATGCTGTTATATTACCCGGGGAAAGGAATGACACACCATAACTAATGTCCTTTGGCTTGCCAAATCCTGGGGTGGTACTAGACACATACAGAGAGGTTAGGACCTTAAAGCACAAAACTCTTCGCTTCTGGTAGGTTATGACTCTGTTCTCCACTGCTCTGTTTACACCCCCGCCCTGGAGGAATGAATGGGCCATCAGGCTCGATTCACAGAAGACAAAATGGGTTAATTGAGCAAGCAGATGGAGGGAGGGTGTCTGATGGTTTAAATCTAGTTTAGGTGCTTTAGTTTCATGGAAGTCTTCTATAATTTTCTAGAGTAGTTTGATGTTCATCGCAAATCATGAAAATATTTTAATATAGGGCATGTTATTTATCTAATGTAGAGAATTATTTCTGCCAAAAAATAAATCATTATTACAAGTAGAAAAAATATTCTAGTTATTTTGCTTTGTCATTGAGGTGTCCACTGAGATTTAAACTGCTTAATAAAGAATTTATCATTCCTATCAGATGGGAAGTACAGAGATCACTTGAAGAGTGAACAAGAAATTGTCTGAATGCCAGACATTTAGTTTTTGAATTTTTGTTTCAGGAGAGGCTTTCATCTGAACATATTTACCATGGTTTACTGTTTTTTAGCTGTTTTTCTGATAAGAGAAGTTGAACTTTGCGAAGAATCAAAAGACTCTGTAAGAAAACTGTGGTAAAATACTATTGAAATTTTGAATCCAGCCCATTTTTAAAGTTGTTAACTGACTTATTTTTGTTGTCTTGCCAAAAGTAGAATCTGGCTTTGGTTTACCTCTGTGATTCACAACATAAAATTACCCAAGTTGTATAATCCTAAAACGAAGACATACACACACACACACACACACACACACACACACACACACACACACACACACACACACACACACACACACACACACGTAGGGTTGCCAGCTTTCTTTGTGGCTAAAACCGGACTAAGGTCACGCCCCTTGCATCACCCATAACTCTGCCCATTCCCACCCCTCTCCCACCCATGCCCCACCCATTTTGTGACCTCATCATGACACCAGTTGATGGGAACGCCCTCTTTTTCTGTTCTGGATGCCTGCTTTCAGCCGATTTCTCCCCAGTTGCCATAAACACAGTTAGAAACTCTCACTCTGCATACTGTCTTGTGCTTTATTCCACAGTTATTACAGATATTTGGATTTAATTTAAAACATTTATTTCAAATTTTATAGCACAAACTACTGATACACATATGCCAAACAAAGCAATACAGTCTCACAATAAAAACAGACTTAGCATTAAAACTACTCTGCCTTTAAATCTCACATTCATCTAAACAGCATTGCACATTGTTTTCCCAAGTTTGGGATGATAACATTTTAAAATGTTCTAAGAAATGACAGTATTAACAACAATCATATCTTACATCAATAACAGACCTGAAAATGTATAGCATGGTCTGAAAATACATGTTTATTATAAAACAATACATAATGACACAATTGGTCTTGCAGCTTTTGAAAAATGAAGTGTAATATTGTATATTGAATTTTACCTCACCCATTCTTCGAACATCTTTCAGTAGTATTTATCATTTGTACCATTTTGAATCAAATTCTGACTTGTTTTGTGCTTCATTTTTAATGGGAAGTGTGTGTGACACTGATTCATTGCCATTCTATGTTTTTTTTATTAGTGTCGCTTTGGATTGTTTACTCTAAAATGGACACCATTCCTGTCACACACACACACTTAAGAAATTAACCAAATCCCAGATGTTTACTTCTTGCCAATCCCAAAGTATATACAATTATATAAATTAGCCACACAGGAACGATAACCTTAGCCACAATACTCAATAGGAACAAGGGAAGGTAACAACTTCCTGGAACACTCCCAAACTATCTGCATACACATCATCATTCCACTGAAGCAAAAACTTGAATTGAGCAACTTCTGGGCATTACCCTCCCTATCATAGGCGACAACAACTAGAAGTCATCTCTGTTATATTATTATTACAGTCCCCATTGCTCTCCTTTGAAATACCACTGAGTCTTACCTTAACTCGCATATGCTTTTTGTGAAGCCTTGGTGTGCCTATGCGGCTACAGCACTGAACCATCAATCACAGAAAAAAGGGGAGTGTACAAAGTACACAAAGCTCATACCAATATTTTAGAAGAACGAACAATGAAGGATTTTCGCCACAAACTGTAAGTAAGCGCAACATATGTATGTAGGAACCGATTTTTAGTAGGTTGCTCAGTACATCCAAATAAACATGTGGTCAGCAGTCTTGTAGCTGACCCTCTACCTACTAAAGTTTCAAGCACTTAAACTGTGACAATGATAGACTTTTACTGAACAATAGTGAAAGTAGAAACAAGGATAAGCTCTGTGGCAAGACACACACACACACACACACACACACACACACACACACACACACACACACACACACACACACACACACACACACACACACAGACTCCCACCCAGCAGTTACAGAAAGTTCTGTGTACACTACAGATGCTTGGTTGTGAGATTAAAAAAGATAGCCATTCAATTCATTTCAATTAAGTTCCACAGAAACACTAACCAAACATTAAAGATTTTCAAATTGCTTCACACAAATTGCACTGGTTATTCAAAGCCAGAATAATGAGCAAACATCAGACGACAGTTAGTCACTGTTCACTACAGACATTTCCAGCAATATTGCTTCTTTGGGTCCACCTTAGCTGTCCAACTCTTATTAAAAATAAGGTCAGCACAGTAATGCATTCATATAACTGTGAACCCCCAGATGCAAGAATCAGGTTCAAAGGCACAAAATTAGTGAGGGAGTTTAAATATTCCTGTGTACATTTTCTGTAGGTTGCAAAGAAGAAAGCTCAAGCATCAGTCACCATTTAGTGACTGCAAGCTTGAAACATTTACCAGAAACCAAAAGCCTTACTAAAAACTACCTCACATACAACACAAAATCAGGGAAGTCCTTTCAAATCAGGAAGAGCTGAGAGATATGAATATCTGGTTGTCTGCATGACTGAGGTAAACATTCCTGCAACAAACCACATCATTTTGTGTTGATTCATCCCACCCTCATCACTTTTAGTCTCAGCAGGCCAGGCCCTCACAGTACCACTGTCTGCAAACTCCCAATGCTGATGCTACAGGCTACAGCTAATAACATCAGTCAGAGTTTCATGGCTTTCTATTTACTACAGCCTACCATGTGATATAGACAACAAATCAAAGAGCAAAGGTTCTGTCATTCAGACCAAGCAGAACACCCAGCAATTAAGTGTTGAGTGGTTTGCTTGCAACCATAGGTTGCTGCTACTTCAAATAATCAGAGTGTTGACTTAGCTTGATGAAAAAATGATGAATGAGAAGTCAATAAAGTACCCTTCACTACCTTCATTGCTAAAGCTGCTTTCCCGACGCTGGCTTCTGCTGTGCCTTCCCCGTTTAAAGTTAAACACTATCCAAAGTGGAACTGCTGCCACTACGATCAAAGTTGAACTCTTGTTGCTCGCTTGCATTCTGAAAATGCTGCCTTTAAATGCTGGCTTCTGCTTCCCGCTCGCACTACCGGAAGTGAGCTCCTTGAGCTCAATTCCGACAGGCTGGTAGCCCTGAGGGACCTGATGTCATTGCGCACGTGATGACATCAGCGTCAGCGCCGCAAAATTTAAAAACAAAACCAAAGTCCGGTTTTGAATGGAATTTCTAACCGGACAACTTTTCAAAAAACCGGACAGTCCGGTCAAAAAACGGACATCTGGCAACCCTACACACAAATACACATGAAGAAATGCTGCAAGAATAGTTTTAAGAGATGACATACTGTTTAAACATTGGGGGCCACTTAAGTCCCTTATTATAAGAACTGGAAAAGGAGCACAGATGGTATAATTTTTTAACATATGTTACTACAAAGACAAAAAATAAATAAATACCTGAAATTATGCTATAGAGAAAACTTTGAGTGCAAGAAGTTTACTATGACCTTCTTAAATATCAAAAACAAAAAGCATAAGGCAACCTCTCCACCAGCTGGAATCCGAAAAAGTACAGTTAAAAGTGTGAACAGCATATTATCTGGAGACAGGACAGGAGAAAAGAAAGGTATAAACTGGAGAAATATTAATATTTTACTTATCAAACATGCTGATATTGGCTGTTTCATAGGATTAATGTAATGTTTACCAGTAACACATGGGGCATGTTACTAAAATTCTAGGATTTACTAGTAGCCTGGATGCTGTTGGTCAGGTGGAAGTGGGGGACAGAACCAGATACATTCATTCTTCTTTAAGTGGGACAAAACGTATATTGGCACTTATCTCTGATAGCAACAATGCTGGAAGGTATTACTAGTCATCCCACATATGTGTACTTTGAGGAAGGGGTGTTGTGTACATGCAGTTACCCACACATGCACAGCTGTGTACGTTGGAGGTCATAAAATGGAGCATGCTTACTTTGCTGAATAGATGCAGTGTTGTTCTACACTAATGTGAGGTGAAGATGGCTACAGGCAAGTCTGGGAGAAAGTACTCTGAAAAAAAGAAGATGTTGAAGGTCTGGTGTCAATCTGTTTGTAAAATGCATTAAAGTCCATTTGCTGCATTAAAGTAGCCTCATAAATTTGATGATTTTCAATAGTTTAGCCCAGAATGTTTAGCATGCTATGTTTGTTACCCTGCCTTATCAATAAAAACACTACAATCTTCATGTTTTACTGTGAAGGCAAATTCATTCAGCACATGCAAAGTATCTTTCTGGAATAAAATAAAGTAATTTGACCTTTTTGTATAAAAATGATAACAACCACATTCCACAGTACTCTGAAGAAAGGCAGGTAATAACTAGTATTGGGTGATGTGAGGACTCCAACTTTCCTTGATGTCCTGCACCTTCACAAGAGAAATGGCCCAAGAAACACAAAGGACTTGAATTTCAATTAAAAAATAAATAAGACATGCTAGAGGGACAGATTTATTATGCAGTGCTTCCCCATCTCAGGAATCTGTTACGTATAAAACAGACCAATTACTTCACTTTTCTTTAATACAAAACTTGACAATTGGTTAGGTATTTCTAAATAAATTCAGGACCAAGTGATAATTCAATAAAGGTGTTTAAAAATAAATGAATAAAGAAATAAATCCAAAGCCTGACTTGATTTGCGACCCTGGAAGCAGGAGGTACTCTGCGAGAGTGGTTATTGGCAAGGTGATTGTGGTCTGTGGATTGATTCTGCCTTGTAAACTCTGTGAATTTATGAAAAATCTATGGCCAGGTATTAAAAGTTGCTGCAGTAACAATTGTGCATTTGTATACACAAATGCAGGCTCTTAACACTGCTAGCTATAAATATTTCTTAGCTCAGATTCTCAGCCTACTGGATCCTCCGCCTCAGGCAACCCGAACGTTCAGCTCCTATGCAAAAGCTTAAGCCTGGTTGCTGTTAGGTGTGTGAGACATCACATGCAAGGCCATAAACCATGGATCATAAATGTGACATCTGCATGCACAGACCTCAGAAAGACTGCCCAGTCGGACAACAGTCTAAGGAGAACAAGAGTGATGCCATCCAGACAGGGTAAATGTGCATCTGATGAAGGGGGACAAGAGGGATGGCAGGAATACTGCAACATTGGTAATGCTTCCTGATAATCACAAAGGTTAGTTTCACAGTTGCAGCGTGAATGTCACCTCTGGGGTCAGATGTGCACAGCAAAAATGTGGGTCCAAAATGCTAAAATGTTGTCATATCCCTTTCTAAAAGTGAAACATTGAATATCTTGTTAAAATAAAATTTTATTAAAGCATATTACTACATTCATGTTTTACCATTTTTATTACAGTAGTAAAATGCTAAACAGTGTGCTAAGCTTATAGATATTCTCTTTGAATTTGCTCTTTACTCAGTATCTGCTGTACATTGTTTTCATCTCTTGAAAGTCCCTCAAAAAAACAATACAATAACTTTACTCACTTTACACTCCACCTTCAATAACTGAAGACATTACTATAGTCTAAGGAGCTGATATTCCTGAAGCTCTGTCCAGTCAAGCAAGTTAAGGTACAGGGTTTTACTTTTGCTTACCTGATGTCACTGTGGAGTCTACTGCATATGGGACAGGATAGAGGCCATCCCCCCCAAAAAAAACAACAGAAAAAACCCACTATATGTATATATCTATACATATATATATATATATATATATATATATATATATATATACACACACACACACACACACACACATATATATATATATATATATATATATATATATATATATATATCTATGCACACACACACACACACACACATATATATATATATATATATATATATATATATATATATATATATATATATATATATATATATATATATTCCTTGTTTATTTATTTCTTTTGACACTAGGCTGCATACAGTATTAATAAATTATCGCTAGTTATTTTTATTTATTTATTTAATATTTGTTTACCTGGAAAGTCCGACTGGGACAGAGCCCATTTTCAGCAGAGGCCTGGGGAGAAATACTCTAGACGTGTCTTTGGAATGTGGGAGGAAACTGGAGCACCCAGAGGAAACCCACATGAATGCAGGGAGGACAAGCAAACTCCACACAGAAGGTACCCCAGCTGAGAATCGAACTGGAGAACCTCTTCCTGTGAGGCAATAATGCTAACTGCTGCCCCACAATTAATTTTATATTTGGGTTCATGGGTCTGAAGTGGGAGAATGACAAGAGATAAAAAGAAAAGAAACAATAGTTATTTTTATGATTTGGGATCTAAATTACATGTTTTATATCAGGAGTTGGAAGCTGACAGACTGTGCAATTTCTTCTGCCTAAGACTGGGAAACATGACAGTAAGGAACTGAGCAATCCCTCTATCTGTGTATAAAAATAGAAAATGGAGTGAGATAAATGCCTGCTACTGTCATTAGCTACTGTAGGAGATTATTTTGCTGTTTCAGTTTTAAACAGTGATAGAATGGGTATCCACCAGTGTACAAAACCGGAAACATGACACTGGGGGAAATGGTCACCCTTAGTGTCACTGCATATGAACATAGTGGTACTGATGATGTGGTAGAGAATGAACTGTTGTTACACAGGAATAACACAGCAAATGATTTTAAGTTTATGTATACATATGTATGCATGTACGTACGTATGCAAGTATGTTATGTAGTTATTAAGCATTTCTATTAAGTAAGCCAAGCTGTTACTGCCCTGCCAGGTAGAGATTTAAAAGCAATACCCATGCCCAGTGTGAACAGCTGGTCATTGGTTTTAAGCTGGAGAATACACTTATCAAACTTTCAGCATTAAAAATCATAGCATTGGCATTTGGAAATCATAACAAAGGGACAGAAAGAGGAGTGCTTTGTTGGTTTTTATTATAAAAGGTTTTCATGTATTACAGCTCATATCATTAATGCTACTGAGTCTTTGTATATACTCAGTTAAGTTATTTAATAACACATGTTCCCTTAAATAAGTCTAACTTTATGAAAAGCATCAGTAAATCTTGGACGAACAAGCATAAATCTGTGAGCAAAAATCATAAATCATAGCAGTTGAGAGGTATAATTGGGAAGCAGAAAATCCCTCCTCTCTCTCTCTTTCTTCTAATTTATTTGTTGACTGGATAAATCAGCTAGACAAAAGTGTCCTTTTTCAGGACTAAACCAGCAACATTATTTGTTAAGTGACTTAGAGTCACACAAGTAGGCAAATGGAAATGGAAGGAATCAAACCTCATACACTGGACTACATGAAGCAGGTTGTTAAGAGCTCAAAGTCTTAATCCCCTGCACTAACTGTACTATTGCTGAAGTGGAAAATCATATACATCCTTTAAATTCTGAAGGGTGCACTGTGCACCCCTCAGAAGTTAAAGGATGTATATGATTTTCCACTGCACAAGGGCAAATTGGTGACAAACTGCACTGTCTATTGACCCAGCTATGACACCCTTCCTTGAGTTTACCAGGTCCAAAATAACATTTATAACCTAGAAGTGATGAAACATAAAAAAGTATAATAAATAATTTAGACAAACATAAATAGTTCACATTTTGGTGGCCTTGTCAAAGCCAGTAATTACACTAATTTAGCTAAGAGACAATCCACTTTTGTTAAAATATCAGATGACATATCTAACTGGAATGCTGCTAGTTCACGTACTGCTGTCAGAAGCCTTTTCCTCTTGTTGCAGTTATCCAGTTCTGATCAGATTGCTGTTCACAGATTTTGCAGACATAGAGACATCATTGTATATCTTATAGCCCTGCAGTCACTATTATCAAAGTCTGCAACTGAGATGTTCATTTATTTTACTTATTTTGTACTGTGATATTTGATAATGTGTTGACCTACTTACCAAGGAAATCCAGGAGGAAAAAAGAAGACTTTTTTGTGTAGTCTGATACATTACAGTGTCTACAGCAGTGCACAAATGCTTACATTTTTTTGCACTTTCTCTCTTTGTATAGCTTTAATATGCACTATGATATGTAAGAGAAAAATAAATCTGAGCTACTGCATGGATTGCGACAGCATACAGAATGATATACTATGATACACATATATTGGTGTAGTCAGCATTGTATCTTTTGAGAAAGTGAAGTTGATAAAGGGGAGCATACCTCTCAACCTCTTAGAGCAAGAAAACTGGACAAAGCCTGACAAAATGGGGGGACAAAGTCCCAAAAATAGTGACAGATTTTAAATATTGCTCTTATAAACTTATCAACTTGCTAGAGTAACAGGGTTTGTGTTAACATACATTTTTTGAAAGATTTGAAGTCTGAAACTCAAATGTATGTCATTATTTAGTGACTTCAATTCTCAGATTATCCCAGTGATTTATCAGAAAATCACAAATTTTATGAGGAATAGACCAAAAATATATGGCGAAAATATGGACAGTTGAGAGGTATGAAGTAGAGTATAATTTTACAAGAAGTTGAAAGCAAATATCTACCATTACTGTAGTCTACCTAAACTGCTGTATGCATGAAGAAATAGCAGAAATGGTGTAAGTGTTTGCAATGATGGAACACAAACAACAGCAGTCAAATCGCAAGAATGTGATATTTGCAGTGTGCAAAGGGCAGAACAGGGAAATACTCCTCATATCTTAGATGAATAAAACTAATCTCATGGCTACTTCTGATGAATAATGCCAGGGACGAAAGTTATAAGAGCATACCACTGTACAGTCAAAGTGTTTAGGTATCACGTACCTGAATGTAACAGATTATTAGTCATGTCATATTACAGGCAACTAGAGTCAGCCAACAACAGACATATCTGCTGAACGCTAGTCTTTTTAAGCACATATGGATGCAATGTTTACTACTTTCAAACACTGTTTTTCTAAGTTACTTCACATTTACCCTGTACTGATGCAGCACAAACAATTTAACTGACTCCATTTTAAAGGTATGGTAGTTCAAAAATAAGTATGAAACTACTGTAAGCATCTTCACAGATTTACCTTATGGTTACAGAAACTGCTAGTGTGTCACAGCCTGAAAATCATAGCTTACATGAAAGGATTACCTTTTAGATTAGAACTAGTTTTAGATGCAGCAAGGGTCTGAGTAAAATAGTCCAGAGAATTAAATTGGACACAATAAATCACAAACTAGTGCAAGTACTGCTTCAGTTATCTGTCTCACCAAAGTTTAGCAGATCCCAATAATATCTGTTCATATAGCTATATCTGTATATCTATATATATGAATAGAGGGTCTTTATTGGATCATCGATGAACCTTTCATCACAATACAATATCTTGTGTACAATCTACTATAAAGCAATAGCTGGAAGATGTAAAAGAGGCACAAAAGTCATATTTTTTTCTATGCCTTTCGGGGTGGGGTTGGGGGGGGACCAAGACACCTGCATCTTTAATATACTAGCTACAAGATCACACAACAGTGAGATAAAATGACAAAGTTTCTTACCCCACAGTTACACAGTTTCTAGAATTATTACACTCCAGTTCTGATGATTCAGGTATTCACTGTAACATACCTGTAATATATAGGCAGTGGTTAGTATGATATTCCTTAAGGATGGATCACAGTTCCAAGCAACCTGCTAGTTAGTTTGCAAATTATATGCTGAGCAGCTCATCTCAATCTTTGTGTGATACTGCTGGAAGGGCTTTGAAGTCATAAATGACTTGGAAATGCTTTAATTTATAGTGTTTTCTGACGCGGGAGCTTGTAGTCCATTCTGATACATGTGCTGAATGGTCCGATGAAGAAGCACGCATCTTGTGCTCTATAGCATACCTAGAGATATAAGAGCGATGCCTAACCTGATAGTCCTGACCCTCTGAAATCAGCATTTTCCTGCTACTATATATATTTTGTAGACTCACTAATACATTACTTCCCAGGTTTTAGACCAGAAGCCTCTTCCTACCTGCACTTATGAAGTTGTCTGCTGGCTGATAAGTTAGAAATTTGATTTTAACTTGATTTGCCCTGCTACTTGAATTTCTGAAGTTGCCTATGGCTGTTAAATGTACATGTTGATGAGACTGTTTTGCTATATCATACATATATGAATTTATCTGATTATCGTGCCTCATACAACAATGATTTATAATACAATACTGCTAATTCTTTGGTGATATTTGACACTAACTGCTTTAATGCTGGTAGTCAATGTATGACTTCACTATTTTATCTGCTAGTTTAGGAATATACAGTTTAGTATTTTATTGTGTATCCTACATCTATGTGTTATGTTTAGATGTTGTAATAGCAACTTAGTCCAAGTTATTTGTTTACTGTACTAAAGTAAATTCTTTTTTCTCCCCACTGTACCTTATGCTCTACACTTTCTATCACAACAAGTTCCCAGTTGTCTAGCTCTACATTCTGTCCTTGGAAACTGACTCATCTGACCCAACAGCTAAGGACCCACTCCAACCTGCTGTTTCTTCATTGCATCTTCTAACCTGCTCCCCAAACTTTTTAAATAAAACAAACAAGGAAGCAAAAGTATGTTGGTCACCTAAACCTTACAACATATTCTAGTATTGTGACAACTACTTTGTGGTGGCTAACAGGTCGCTCCTAGCCAGGAAAGCCAGCAGCCTCACCCTTGCAGCCTCTGTACCCACCCTCCATACTAGCAAAATACTTCTATACTAGCCCCTTCTAACCTAACTCCCTGATCTGTTCTCTCCCTCTCAGAGCCTCCTGTTGTACTTCTGAGTTGGTCCACTAGGTGGCATCCTTACCAGCTATATCTTTTTTTTAATATTTTACCAGCCCTACCTCCACTTAGCTTGCCTGCTAACCTTATATTAATCTACTTCCAATCCCTTGCCCAAGTTGCTTTTGTAAGTAACTCCACATCATCTTTTTATCTATTTGATTGTACATACCTATCCCCATATCCTTTCCACTACTTTTTTCACAACCTCTTTTTCCACCTCTAACTTTACTTACCTTACATTCTAAGCTTTCTTACTGATTGTTCTAGATAGGCTTCCTCCTTCTCTTGTCTCTACCCACTCCCCTACCCTACCCCCCCAATTCCAGCCACCCCCAGAGGTCCTAGACTTATACCTCCTAACCAACCCCCCTTACTCATACTACCAATCAGAGGTTCCCAATTCTTTAGCTAAATGTATTACACCATTCCACCACTTAATTTATCTTCTTCCCTTCATCCCACAACTTAAAGTAATTAATCTTATCTATTATCTAGCTGCTTGCCTCTCTTCTGTACTACTACACTTATATTACCCTGAAACTACATAGCAGTATGCCCATAACAATGAACTCTACTAAAACTAAGTTATTATTCATTATTACACTTACATCTATCCTAACCTCAGCCTCTCCTAACCTACTTTGAAAACCTTATGTATTTCCAGTGTCATCATCCTCCTAAACAAACATCCACTCTAACTCCTATTATCTCCCATAATCATATAAATATAACTTCTATACCTAGCTACCTACTATCCAAATATCACAGACTGGCCCACATTAAATACAATACTCTCACAGCCAGGAAAGTTCGATATCTAATTAACTACACACATAATCCCGTACTTAGATTAAAAAAAAACAATCCTTAAAAGATGGAGACATCCATCCTAACCCTGGCCTAACCAGTGTCTCAACAACTGAATCCTGTCATCCCAACTCCTTTACCCCACTCACCACCACCAAACCCCCTAACTCACTCATGATAGCACATCTCAATATCCGCAGCGTAAACAATAAAATTCCCCATCTCCACGCACTCCTAGATGTTCACTCATTCAATATACTATGTTTGATAGAAATGTGGTTAAAACCTAGAACTCAAGACAATGAAATTATCCCACCAGGTTACAGTATACTGAGACAAGACCGAAAAAAACGTAAGGGAGGGGGAGTAGCAATTCTTTTTAAAGACAGCCTACAAGTTACCACTTCACCTTATAATCCCCCTCAGGATAATAAGGCAGACATCCTTATTTCCAAAATTCAGCTTAACTCAAATAAATCCTTATATATCATCTGTATCTATCTGCCACTTGGCAATAATTCTAGCACACTTGAGGATATCCTTAGCTGGATCTCTTTCCCCATAAGAAACTATAATCCTAGGGGATTTTAATATTGATTGGAAGTGTGTCAACACTGAACATCCTACTTCTCACATTAATCTCCACAGCTTCACTCAAATCATCAACTCTTCTACCAGACTTAACAAACAAAACAATAAAGAGAGTACCTTAGATTGGATTCTTATTAATAACCATTTCCAAACATATAAGGTGGGAATCTTACTAGATGACATTAGCGACCACTCTTTGACCTACATTATCAGACAAAAAAGTGAAATTTCCCAACATCCTACATATAGAACTTCAAGCTCCAATAAACACTATAACCCAGTACTATTTCAATGTGAGATGAATGCTTGTGACTGGACTCCTCTAAAAACACTCTCACTTGAAGAGGCAGTCAAATACTTCAATGAAAAATTATTGACTATCCTTGACCAGCATGCTCCAAAACATTCTATTAGAATCAAATCAAAACCAGCCCCCCCCCTGGCTCACAAAAGAAACCAGACAGAAAATCTTAGGCAGAAACAAAGCTTGGTCTAGGTGGCATGCTACCAAAAATATATTACCGACCAGCAAACCTTTAGACTCTTGAGAAATGAAACAAAAAAGGCTATTCTCTCAGATAACAAGAACTTTTATAGCAAACTACAATAAACAAACCAAAATAATCCACAAATGTTCTTGGCGAGTATCAATAGACTCCTACACCCAGGTCACCAACCCCACATGATGTTAATCATAATAATCCCATCCAAACTGCTAATACCTTCTTTACAGAGGCCATTCAATCTCTAGCCTGCCAGCTATCCCCTGATAACTCTAGCCTTCTTACCTCCTCTCCTAATCCCCTCCCTACTTTCCACCTGAAACCCAACTCTACTAAATTCATCTTTAAGCTTATCCAAAAATTTAAGCCATGTACTCCTTCAGATGACCAAATTACAGCTGAATATTTGCAAAAGGCAGCCAAATCAGTAGCATATCCTATATCCATCCTCATTAAGGGAACCATAAATGAGGGTACCATCCTTGACATCTGGACAATCTCTCACATTATACCATTACATAAAGGGGGCAACTCAAATGAATATTTTAACTATTGGCCTATTGCCCTACTTTCACCATTAGCAAAAATAATGGAAAAATGCATTCATCACCAGCTACTTGACCATTTAATTCAGCATAATTTACTAGCTAACAGCCAACATGGCTTTAGACCATTTCACAGTACTACTACTGCCCTCCTATCCTTCACTGACTCCATTAACAGAAACCGTAATGACATTGTTCTCTCTTCAGCACTCTTTATTGATCTTTCAAAAGCCTTTGATATGGTAAACCATACTCTTCTTATAAATATCATGAAATCTTTTTCACTTAGCAATCAGACTATACAATGGTTTAGTTCCTACCTTACTGATAGGCAGCAGGCAGTGCTTTGGGAGAATAGTCTTTCTTCCCACCTACCAGTAATCCTCGGGTTCCCTCAAGTTTCCATTCTAGGACCTCTCCTATTCTCAATATTTATCAATGATCTATACCTAGCTATTCCTGAAGCTACTTGCATACAATATGCAGACAATTCAATAATCATATGTTCAGCCAACTCTGCATCAGAACTGCAATCTCTAACTCAGAAAGTATTTAACTCATTGGAGACCTGGTTCTCAAAACGTTGCCTCCTCCTCAATCCCAAAAAAAAGCTCCTCCTCTTTACACCTACTCGCAAGTCCTCCCCCATTAATTTCTCAGTCGTATCTAATAATGGCACTCTCATATCCCCTGACTCTACCACCAAACTCCTAGGTATTACAATAGACAACAATCTCAACTTTGACACCCATATTAATAACACTATAAAAACAGTCAACATAGAAAAATGGGGTCCCTATACAGAATTAAGCCATTCCTTACACCAGCAGCAAGATCTACCATTGCCCATTTCTATCTTATCTCTACACTTCTCTATGCATCCCCCATATATACTAACCTGTCTAAAAATAATCTTCTCAAATTGGCCAACTCTTATAATCACATCACCAGATTTGCCACTGGTAATCCTTTCCGAACCCAACACTGTCTGAATCTAAAGCAGCTGGGCTGGCTTGAAATAGAAAACCTGCTACAACTGTCTCAACTTACCATAGCCCACAAGATCTTAAATCACCCAAACAACACCCCTATACTTTCAAACCTTATAATCCCGTATAAAAATCTTATCTCATTACAATCTTCTAATAAACGACTAGTCAGCATAAGTAAGTCCAACAACTTGGCAGGGAACTCACTGTTCTCTAACACAGCTGGTAAAAACTGGAACCTACTACCTGATGATCTTACATCACTTCCTTCCTTGTTGGTCTTTAAACAAAAACTCAAAAGACACCTGAAATCACACTGGTTATGCCCTTATAGCAACCCTGACTAATCCTTTCTCCTTTATTTTGTATAATCTCTTAAATTCTACTTTTTTATATTAGTTAAATGCTGCTTACTACCAATGAAAGCAGGAACTGTAACCAATAGACACTTTGAATTTAATTCCTCTTGGTGCATCACGTATAACTTCTGTACCTTACCTTTGTACCATATTGCATATTGACTGTATATGCCTTTGTCTCAACCATTTTGTTATGTATAGCCTTTTTAGCATAATCTTGATTGTATATGTCACTGTCTGTATGTATGTTAAAACTGCATTTTTTTATCACCTGGAGCTTTTCTCCCTGGGCCTCTACTGAAAATGGACATATATCCAGCTAGACTAGCCCAGTCAACAAATGTAAAATAAAATAAATAAATAAATAATGCTGGACCCAGAGACTGCCATTTCAAAACACACACACACACACACACACACACACACACACACACACACACACACACACAGTTTCTGTGAGTGCTGTACAAACACACACACACACACACACACACACACACACACACACACACACACACACACACACACACACACATATGAACGCACATTAACACTCTCACACACATGTTTATGCACATACATGTTTATATACTCACACTTGCTCACTGTCAAGTTCTCACAGGTATATTTCTCTCCCCTTCCCACCTCATAACTGCCCACATTTTTGCAGAATGTCAAGATTTTTGCCTCACATTTTTGGTCATTATAAAATTCAGTTTTTTTGGCAAATAACTGAAGTTTGATGTCACTGAATAATGACATACATTTGAATTTCACACTTCATATCATTCAGAAAATGGCATGCTAACACTCTTCCTGTTATTCTAGTAACTTTCTAAGTCTATAAGAGCAATATTTAAAATCTGCCCCTATTTTTGGGGCCTATGTCTCTCGCCTTATTTTAGACTTTGTCCAGATTTTTTGTGCTGAGAGATTGATAGGTATGCCAAGTGTCCGTTTGTCCTCTCTCAGATTAGATATTACTAACAGTGAAAATACTTGACCATCATTTTAGATACACAACTACAGTTCTACTCCTTCTGATAAGTTCCAGAAGAATCTGCTATCATGGCTGGACACTGCACCAAGATCACAGACGTTCACGGAATGATTACAACATGGTACAATGTCTTGCCCTGACTGCAAACTGTTTTGGAATCTACTTATCACTGTGCCTGTAGGCAACAAAAGCCATGTAAGTAAGATAATGCTTTTCTTTAATTAAACACAAGAAAAAAATAAACAGTAACAAAGTACTACGTCAGTAACAATTTTAGTGATGGAGTGGCGGTCCTCATAGAGAAACAAGTTTTGTGTCTGTAGAAATGTCACCTACATCCATGAGACAGCTGATATGAGATCAGTTCAACAAGGTGCTGAGTGCATGCTGTATGTTTTTTTTTTAACAGGATGATGCTTGCAGAGGTGATTGGTTGTCACTGTCACCATACTTTGACTGGATACATCTTAAATCACCACTGTCAGGAGAACAATGCCTACTCTATGTATCACACAAGAAGTATTCAGAGTTAATAAATGGCTACAGTCAGTGATTTCTTTTACCGAGAACAGTGCATTGTCTAGTCCATGTTAAACAATAGCACTTCTGACTCATACACTCTGGTTTCAAAACAAAAAAAGCATCATTAATCTGCAGCACCAGTATCAACTGTTTTATTATGTTCATAACTGGTAACTTATTTCAGTACAAACTTGCTTTCTTGGTCACGACCATTGCTTTCCATTCCACCCAACAATTCTTCTTTTCCCAGTGCACAATAGGTACTCCACATCGTACCTCACAGCCTCTTGGCACGTGAAATCTGCAGAAAACCTAAAATAATGGAGGGACAAAGGCCCAAAAATAGGGACAGATTTTAAATATTGCTCTTATAAACTCAGAAAGTTGGTAGAGTAATGTTTTGTGTTAGCATGCATTTTCTGAAGGATATGAAGTTTAAAACTCAAATATCTGTCACTAGAGGCTTCAGTCCTCAATGATTTGCCAGGAAAAAACACAAATTTAATGAGGAGCAGAACAAAAAAAAATGAGACAAATGAAAATGAAAGAGCCAGCTTTGTACAGGTAGTGCAGCCACTGGTCATGGTCCTGTGGACAGAATGAAAGGGCCAGCTTTGTACAGGTAGGGCAGCCACTGGTCATGGTCCTGTGGACAGAATGAAAGGGCCAGCTTTGTACAGGTAGGGCAGCCACTGGTCATGGTCCTGTGGACAGAATGAAAGGGCCAGCTTTGTACAGGTAGGGCAGCCACTGGTCATGGTCCTGTGGACAGAATGAAAGGGCCAGCTTTGTACAGGTAGGGCAGCCACTGGTCATGGTCCTGTGGACAGAATGAAAGGGCCAGCTTTATACAGGTAGGGCAGCCACTGGTCATGGTCCTGTGGACAGAATGAAAGGGCCAGCTTTGTACAGGTAGGGCAGCCACTGGTCATGGTCCTGTGGACAGAATGAAAGGACCAGCTTTGTACAGGTAGGGCAGCCACTGGTCATGGTCCTGTGGACAGAATGAAAGGGCCAGCTTTGTACAGGTAGAGCAGCCACTGGTCATGGTCCTGTGGACAGAATGAAAGGGCCAGCTTTGTACAGGTATGGCAGCCACTGGTCATGGTCCTGTGGAAAAGTACCAATAAAGGACTATTCAGTGTAGGCATGACATTTTACCATGGCAGATTAGCTTGACTAGAAAGACATGGGCAAGGAGATTTTGGTCTTTTCTTGCCTCTTTAAAAGTCTCAAACAAGAGAATGGAAAAAAAGTGACGCAGAATAAATATAAAGTAAAACATAAAACTCACCTCCCATAAACTTCAGTCTAAATGAAAAAGCAATTCATAAACTGTACACACAAAGTATTCATACACACTGCCAACAAAAAAGACCACTCGCCTAAATCAACACCCCAGAATAAAATCTGTTTACATAAAATGAAAAAAGTTAAAAATGAAAGAATGAGAATTAAAATAAAACACTGACTGCAGCTAGCCACTTAGAAAATATTGCCTTAACTAATTAAAAATAAAGTAACTAAAAAACATAACTATGAAACCTAACATAATCCTCTCTCTACAACATCCAAACATCAAATAAAGTTAATTGATACTACAAAAAAAATACAGTACAGAAACACTCAGGAGACACTTTTTAATAATCTGCACACAATGCTTAAAGCCCAGTTCAGTAGAAACTTAATTAATCAACATGACTAAAGTCAAAGGGAACACTATGCTAACCTAAAAATCACATAAACAGAAAAAAGATAACTGAAGTATGTGGCAGTGTAATCTGTGTACAACATTATCTGTACTGTAAAATTAGGGAATTAGGTTTGTGACTCACAGCTCTGTCATACACCTCCCCCCAAATAAAAATCTACAGCACAAGATACTGTATTTCATGTACTACTCACTACCCCCATATATACATATACACACACACACACACACACACATATATATATATATATATATATATATATATATATATATATATACACACACACACACACACACACACACACACACACACACACACACACACACACAGACACACACATATACATATCATTAAACACTGAATATGCAAAACAGCAAACCTCAAATGACTGAAAAAAAGAGCAAATTACATAACACTAAATAGTCCTCTCCAACAGTAAATCCAGCTACAAAACCCAGTAGTGCTGTGGTGGTGATTTATGTTAGAGAAGTGACTAAATCTTAAGTAGTATGTTTTCTGTAGTTTGCAGGATGGTACTATTTTGTGCAGAATTAAGGACAATAACTGGCAAGGCATTTTGTAACCTAGACACCAATATAACGTCTCACTCCAACTATTTGTAAGCCAGAAAGTTTATAAATATTTTAAGTAAAAAATGTATAAATATTTTAAGATGTGTTCTCACATTATTTATTTGGGGGTTGGTGTGTTTATGGAAGTTGAGATGTAGGTTAGCCTAAGGCCGCTCTGGTGGTGTAGAGTGATAAAGCCCTGACTACAGCCCAACTGACCTGAGTGTGGTTAGCAGCTGAAGTGCCTGATGGAGAAGAAGCAGGGTAGGGATGGGCAGCCCCATCACAGAGGAGGGTGGGTAGTTATGTGGTCATTCCCAGCTACATACTTCTCAACCTGGAAACATCAAAAATCTGGACAAGGCCCATGCAAAATAGGTACAAACTGTATGCTGCTCAACATAAAATTTGCATACATAATTACATAACCCCACCACTCCAATGGGATATCAACTTTCAAACGCAAACTGAAGAGCAGACAACCAAAATATGGCACCAGAGTCCCCCTGCAGCCATTCCAATGTCCCACCCCATTTACCATAAACACTAATGTGTGCATACTGCTTTACTTCTACAATGATTATTTGGATTTTATTTTTACATTTTATAGCACAATGCCCAAACACTAATAGACATCTGCTAAACAAAGCAATACTGTCTCACAACGAAAATAAACTTAGCATTAAAACGTCTCTGCCCTTAAACCTCACATTCATTGAAACAGTATTGAAACCCACACCACATCCAAAGAAATTGCATCTGGCCAGTGGTGGGTAAAGATTAACTTTGGGCTGTTTTCAAATCATAGGCCCTTGCACACAAAACAAGAAACATACGTATGTTCTTTGATACACCTTCCTGACTTTATTAAATTATATTCCTTGTATAACACAGCACACTTGTTTGACTTAGAGAGCATTTTAAATTTATTGCTTGAACATTTTTCCAGTAGGCAATGAAACAAAATGCATGAAATAATAATGACAAAACCACCCAATTCATAACATTTCCATCATAAAAGTCTACTTACACACACACACACACATTCTATATATATATATTTATATATATATATATATATATATATATATATATATATATATATATATATATATATATATATATATATATATATATATATATATATATATATAATGACAGTAGTGTAAGCCATGGTTATCTTGCACATCTTCACACACTTATTTTCAATTTCATTTTTTGGTGGGGGGGGGGCAAAAATCAGGGATACATTTTAAACATTGCTTGTATAATTTTGGAAAGTTGCTAGAATAACATGTTGTGTTACCACCATGCATTTCACTGCCAAGTCTTGAACCCAGGGCCCTGTGCACTACAGTCAGAGCAACATCCCACTATGCCAAATTATCAGTTTCCTGAAAGATAGAAGACTGAAACTTAAATGGATATTATTTAGTGAATTCAGTTCTCACTTCTCACCATAGCTCTCAGCGTCTTAGCACAAAAAACCTGGACAAAGCCAATAATGGAGGAATACAGCCCCAAAACATGGACAAATTTCAAATACTGATTTTATAAACTCAGAAAATTGCTAGAATAAAAGGTTTTCTGTTACCATTTATTTTCTGAAGAATATGAAGTCTGAAATTCAAATGCCTGTCAGTATTTGTGAATTCAATCCTTCAGTGATTTGCCACAAAAATCCTGAAAACCACAGATTTTATGAGGAACAGAACAAAAATATGAGGCATAAATTCACAAGTGGTGGTAGGTAGGGACTTTAGGCTCTTGCTACCTGTACTGAAGGTTCAGGGTTTGAGCCTGAGTACCTCTAGCCATCAGGTGTATTTACCTGGGGCATTACACGCACACACACACACACACACACACACACACACACACGCACACACACACACACACACACACACACACACACACACACACCTCTATAGTGTGTTCTGTTCAATTAAATTACATTATGGTGCAGTATTCTATTCAATTCACACACACCTCTCAGATATCTCTGCAGTGTTCTGTTTACATACCTCTCAGCAGTCCTTATGTTCCTACTCGCTACCTCCCAGAAGAGACAATTCACTAGATATAACATCCCAGAAGAGATGATTCACAGAAGGTAACAGTTTATGTTCCTGCTTGTGTTCCTGCTTAGCTGTCAGCTGGAAATGCATGCACGTGAGCCCTTGAGCTCAATTCCAACAGGCTGGTTGGAGCTGACGTCATTGCGCATGTGATGCCATCAGCTCAGAAAGCCAAAAAAAAATTTAAATAAAAGCTGGGAAAAATTTGGAAATTAAGGGATGCAACCCAGGAATCATGACACCACATTATTTGGACCCCAAAACTCGGTAAAAATCAGTAATCCAGTATGGTTGGGAGGTATACAGCCAGCTATGGTCCCTAGTAGCACCTGGAGACATAGTCTAAAGTGGGCATACCAGAGCTGCCACAGAGCAGTAGGCAACTATGCAGCTGTTTACATGCTGGTATAGTGTGATGGTGTACATTTCCCTATATTCAGTGGAGTTAACTGAGTTTGTAGTGGATTTGAAGTTTGCCAGTGTGTCACTTACAAGTAGTTAGTTTGTTTTAAATAAATTTCTAAAGGTTTCAAAAGAAATTTTGCAGCTAACATTCATTGCCTATATTAAAAAGGTATGGCACTTTCTTATAGCAATTGAAGTAGTTTACCCATTTACACAGTGCAATGCAGTCATCTCTGGAAGTGTGCTTATCTGTGCCGGACAAAATCCATCACATCTGAAATGTCCAAACACTAGTATTAAGGGAAATGAAGGCCTTCAGAATGTTTTCCAGCTGGTACATTGGATTTTTTAAAAAAAAAATTACCATCAAAATTATATGAAGTAGAAAAACAGCTAAGACCCCTGACAACAAGCTGCTGTACTGGTATGTAACACTGACCTACTTTTAAATAAACTGCTTATTTGTGGAAATGTGAAAAATGAGCAGAGGGAATTGTTGACAAATATTTGACGACTGGCATTTTATAATATCGGAATGCTTGAAAGTTCAGGACTTGAGATGTTACATATTTAGTGATTGTATACTTCCAGAAATGAAAAGGTCAGGAGTGGAATGCTACTACAGCATCTATTTTACAGACATATCAGTAGTTAGAATATTGTCTGTCTGGAAATTCAGACTATTAAAGAATGACAGGATTTAAAGTTGAAGGTGAAGACATTACAGTGACAAATTAATACCTTTCAGCAGAAAGAAAAGCATGTTAACAAGCAGATTCTAGAATTGAGGATAAAAATAAAGCAGATGGACAAAATAAGTAGCAGAAAACAAATTAATTATAAGTGAAAACACATTTACAAAAAGAAGGTAGGGGAGGAATGAGTTCTGTTGCTCCTCACTCCATAACTAAGAAAAGCATTCATAGAAAATGGCTGAAGCTAAGTCTGAGATGTAAAAGCAGTAAAAGCTAAAATAATATGTACACATTATCTGTCTTTAAAAGGGGACAAGAGAATAGAAGATATTAAAGTCTGTGAGAAGGAGAAGCCTTCTTAAATGACATGCTGAATAGTCCATGACAATAAAAAAGGAAAAAAACAAAGATACAACTATGTTTCAGTCCACACTGCCCCATACATTCAGACATTGCTCTAGGAAGGATGATGATGAAAGAACATCAGAGTCATTCTGAACTCTCACAGATAAAACAGAATAGTGTTACATTCATGCATGATGTATGTTAAACCAGCCATAGCTATGATGAGAAATTAGAAACCTTAAAGGCCAGGTGGCAGGTGGAAATGATGTGTTGTAATGAAGCAATGAAGGAAAGGAAAGAGATATGAAGAGGGTGCAGTACAATGTGACAGCATTCAGAGCCTACAGCATACGGCAAGCTATAGTTAGTTATAGCCCAGAAACAGACCAAGGAGACAGTAATCAGAACAATGGTGTCAGGATGTGTTTGGATTTCAGGCAGTACATACTAGGGAACAATACTTATGAGAAGAGGTGGTCCTGTAAAACATCTGTCCATCACTGCACTTCTTTCCCCATCTTTCCTTCAGACACACTGCACCAGAGATGCCCCCCCCCTTTTGCCAGTAAGCATGCCTCCCAACCGTCCAGACTTCTGTAGAATGTCCTTGACTTTGCCTCATATTTGTTCTGTCCATTGTAAAATGTTTGATTTTCTGGTAAATCACTGAGGATTACAGTCAGTCAGGAAATCCAGACACAGAGTCTCAAAGTACTTATTGTTCAGAAAAAGCAAATTAATAAAAAACGTGTTGCTCTACTACATTTTTAAGTGAATGTGAGTAATAGGTTCATAGGTTCATAGGTTCATACTAGCCTATCTGCCCAAGGGCATTTATAAGCCTAGCCTAGAGTTTTGTGGCTTTCGCCACCCCTTTATTTTGAAGAAAACTATGCCCATTATTTTGCTGTGCCTCTGTCAAGCAGTGACACTGAGGTAATCCCTGGGGTATATCTGCGATCTCCCATCCATTGGGCAAGATTTCTCTTGAACAAGGCTAGTGAGGTGTTCTGCCTCACATGTACCGGGATTTTGTTCCACAGCATAGGGAGTCTCTGGGTGATGAATCTGTCCCTCCAGCACGTCCTATTAATATTTAAAACATTATCCCTGATTTTGGGCTTTGTCCTGAATTCATGAAAAAAGAAGTTTAGTGGTATGCCAGAATGTTTGTAGCCTCACACTAGCTGCTTTGAACCATCACAGCATTCTCCATACCTGGTCCTAAGATCTGAAATCTGTCTCTATTAAAATGTAAACACTTCCTTCCATTCCTGCAACTCACACGTCATTGTTCACTTTATCACTGCTGATGCTGCATTCACTCCCTGTTTAAAATGTGCAAGGCACGGCAACATAACAGTAGATGCAGTATACTCCTCTTAATCTAACTTCCCATGGAAACACAGATCCCAAAATTCCATTGTAAAAGTGATGAGCTGCCCATATTCACCAGCTTATAATCACTGGGATAAAGGACATTCCCCATGCACTAAAGTCCTAAATGAACTGCTCCCTTCCTCAAGTCATCAAAGACAACCTCAGGCATGTGCAAACTTCTGATCACTGGTGGAGTCTATGAACTAAAATGTTGCCACAGTCACTTCAACAAATTTCATTAGACTGAAGCACAGTAATGATTTTGCGTGAAGAGATTAATCCACTACACACACACACATATATATATATATATATATGTATACGTATATATATATATATATATATATATATATATATATATATATGTATACGTATATATATATATGTATACGTATATATATATATATATATATATATATATATATATATGTGTGTGTGTGTGTGTGTGTGTGTGTGTGTGTGTGTGTGTGTGTGTGTGTGTGTGTGTGTGTGTGTGTGTGTGTGTGTGTGTGTGTGAGATTCACATATATATATTTATTCAGTATAATATGTCAATCACCTCATATGTGAATGTTGTAGTTACTATACCTCTGATAAACTGAGATGGACATGTTCTGTCAATAAAAGTTATTATTTGTAAAAAAAAAAATATTTAATAACCGACTTTTTTAGAATAGGTTTAATTCTTTTGCATTACCAAACCACACCACTGTTCATGATTACTTCCAACATTTTAGTGTCTTGAAAGGCATAAAATACAGGTTATTTTGTAACTGTCACAAGCAATCAAGCAATACACATTACTTCAGGAGTAGCCCAATCAGATGACACTGTCTGTCTTCCTTTGCTGGACATTGTATGATACATTGAAGACTTCTGCTTGCCTCCCTTTGTTTTTTTTTTTTATTTTTACTAGAAATTCAAAATACGCATGCATTCTTTTCAGTAAGCAGAGCACTAACAGAAACAATGATATAACAGTACTTATTCTTCAAGAAAGCCCCTCTGTGCTTAGTTGACCTACCCATAAATAAATAAACCCACTTACAACGCATCAATTCAGGGTGCAGGGACAAGGCTGTACTGTCTGTGTATCATTAAACACACTGCTCTGTCTAGCAGTGAGAAGGTCTGCATCTACACAATTCATGAAAACAAATGAAATAGTCTTTCTATTACTACTTGTCCTTCAACACAAATGCCTTGTCTGGTGTGACCCAGGGAATTACACATTCAGTGAGTTTTTCATTATACAACAGCTTCTGACATAAACAAAGTAACCTTTTCCAATGATGCTTCCGTCACCCTGCTCCCTTTCTCATGTACCACCAGCATTTTCTTAATGTTTACCTAAAAGAAGTTTTAGTCATCTATACCATCACACTTGTTTATTCACCTCTGTCTGTCCCTACATGTCCATAAACCTCATTGCTTTCTGTCTCATACTGCATCTTTAGACAGTGTTTATTTTTCCACAAAGAGCACTATTTTTTTTTTATTCTGTGGATTGTGGTGTGTAACTACATCAGTTTTCTGTCCATTGCCTCACTTTTTTCCCTTAAGGATTACTTAATTCCATCAGCTCTGCACCAAACAGCCTACAGTAGAGCCTCACTGCCATGGCATTTGCTGCTCACCATACAACCACTGACCTTTCAACATGCTTCTGTAGGTGATTCCCCTACAATAACACACACCACTTGTATTGTGGTAGTCAAAATGGCATTTCCTTCTTACTGCCTGACATTCTCATAAATTAGCATCCTGGCATCTTAAACTCATTTTGGATGCTTTATCAAATTGCCTGCATCCACTATGCTCACCAGAAATGATCACCCACAGGTATCTTTGTTGCTCAGAATATTCTGTGTCTACTTACTCATATGACAAACTGCAGTGGTGGTGCTGCGGTAGCATTGTCGCCTCACAGTAAGATGTCCTGTTCGATTCTCAGCTAAAGCGTCTTCTGTGTGGAGACATGCGTGAATGGGCGTACCTTCGTTGAAGGTTGTGTGTCAGGGCTGGCAACTCGGCACGTAAAAATCTACTGCCAATCATTAGCGGACCGGAGTTCCGCTGTGGCGACCCCTAACCAGGAAAAGCCGAAAGTCACAACAACAACAACAACAACTTACTCATATGACAGTTTGTTCTGACTTGTGTATTATGTTTGTTGTACTGCATTTTCATGTATGTTAGAAGCCAACTAGAAACCCTTTGTATAATTTTCAAACTTATTTTTTGTGCTTTATTTTTACAGTATAAGGGGAGCATGTTATACATTCAATGCCTGCTCTATCAGTTTGGTATATTAAACTTACACATGATTTACAGATCAACATCTTGCAGCAGTAACAGTAACCTGAATAAATTAACTGCTGTCAGAGCACCCCATGATTTGGATACTGTCCTTATTTGTTGCTATACCAAGAGTCCCCCAAGTTTCTGACTGTGGTTATATGACCCACAACAACATGGAGGTAGTGGTAAAAGCAGTGTAGCCTAGCAATGTGTCACAGCTTAGCAAGATTAGGAAATGCATACATATACACACATGCACACACACACATACACACTTAAACATACAAACACATGCATATACATACACACACACACACACACACACACACACACACACACACACACACACACACACACACACACAAAAACACACTCAAACAAACATGCAAACACGTACATATACACACACATAGGTACACACACAACCACACACACACACACACACACACACACACACACACAAGCACATACATACACAGTGCATTCTCCACACACCACAAACATACACACATACACAAACACACACACACACACACACACACACACACACACACACACACACACACACACACACACACACACGCACAGACAGAAAGGATGGATACCAGCCTCATCTAAATACTGAAAACTTCCCACCTTGGGAGTTCTCCGTACCATTCTGTTGTGTGAGAGTTAGCTAAAAGAAGTCAGGTGTCTGTGGTGCAACACATCCTGCAGTGAAACTGACAAATCTTTCCCCTATCATTTTCCACCTCATAGCAGAAATCCTTTTAAATATAAAGAAAGGTCAACCTTATGTTCCAGTTACTTTCGCAGTCGAAGGTGCATCCTGTTTGATGAACATGCTACCTGGTGTTATATTCATCAAAAAATTCAGACAGAGGATAGCAAATAAATTAACATTCCAATAGACTTAGTTGTTTTAAATGAATCTGAATACACCCAAGTAAAATGAGAAAATGCCCACATATCATCCCTTGTTAGTTTGGGTTTAGTGGAATTAATATACCAAAAAAGCTGAGCTAAAAAACAGAACTGTTTATTCAACCATTCACTGTACAGTTTGAAGTGGAAATAATTAACATAATGTTGCCTTACCCATCCCTAGGGGAAGATGTGATTCTTGACTACTGCCACTGATAGAGGCCAGAGGCAGCACTTCAGGTGGAAAAAGATGGAAAAATTAAAGGAAAATTGTCCACAGTGGAGGGGTGTGCATGGTAGCATGTGCACATGAACTGCATTAAGGTAACTACACTCAGAACATAGTGATAATAACTACAGGATAGACCAAATCAGAAAATGCCCCCCCCCCCCCAGTCATCAGAGTGCCACAATAGCAGGATGGTACTAGCTCTTCTCTGTCTTATTGTGGGGAATGAAAAAGGAGTACTGGGACACAGCAGACAATGAATGGTGGGGAGAGATCAAAACCATTCATTTACTCTCCAATTACTCTCTATCCTTTCAGGGCCACAGGGGACCTGTTGTCTCTGACATGAGACAAGGCAGGATTACCATGTCAAAATCCGAATGGACACATAAAGGACATGCAGAACCCTCAAAGAAGGCACTACAACCAAGAAGTGACCTGGAAAAACAAGCACTATGAGGCAGCAACATATACCACTAAGCCACTGTTCTCTGTATACCTAAAAAAGAGGTGAAAGAAAATTATAGGAAAACTTACAGTGGGATTTGTTATGAACAGGCTTAAGGCGAAAAAGAAAAGCATGAGTATATAGGTACTGTCCAGCACCGATAGATTTTCAGTAGAAGTATTAAAGCAAGGAAGCAGAGTTAAAAATGTGGCTGTTTACTGATTCGATCTACAATTTCAAATAGAAGGTGGTAGTCTTCAGCTGCAGTGACACCTGGTGGCCAAACTGTAAAGTGCATCACAGACAGTACAGTTATTATAAAGTCTTCTGCAAGCAGCTCTTAAACTGCTCAGATCCCCTTCTTTTCTAGAAGTCTTTATAGGAACTACAGCTGGTATAGTGGGTAAAGTTACTCGATAATGCCTTAGAAGTTTTACAAAGGTAAGGATATTACGGTATTCCAAAATGCTGTGAACGGGATTCCACAAGGTCAAGAGTCAATATTATATAAACAAAAGATTTATTTAATCACAAGTTAAAAGCATTCGTCTTTAAAATGGCAGATTTAAACCAAACAATTCATCTCCATTTAAAACTAAAAGCTCCCTACATGTGACAAAAAACACCAGTCCAATCCACCAGTTAATCAACAGTAAGAAACCCCATAATTAACAAACTAGTAGTTCAAGACCCGTTTTACACACACAAAATGGTTTACTCTGTTTAAATACATTAAAAATTATATTAAAATAACCATGTCTACCAAATATTGTATTACACAATATACAATTTAACACATATTAACTAAAATAAATATATTTTATAATAATAACATACACATCACAAAAAATATATATATATTATAACTTGGCTGCCCAGATCTTCAAGACACTAGAAACTGAAATAGAATCATTCAGTCCAGGGTGTGTTCCAGCATCCAGTTTGAGTTGCCAAAGTAACTCTTTGTAATCAAGTCTGGTCTCCCAGGGTCCACCCTTCTGACTAATAGGCACTTACTTGATCGAGTACAAAAAATCTAAAATTACGCAGTTCAGAATTATTTGTGTGCCTGTATAAAGTATTGGATTCAATATTATGCTGCACGTTTGACACTTTCAAGTGTGGTTCCTGCATCAGTGCAAACATGTAAGCAACATGGACAAAGTTTATTTGGTCGCAAAAGATCTAGAAATAAGTTCCATGGGATATTTTAATTGTAATAGCAAAGGGGTGATTTATTTAGTCAATTGTTTGAGCTGCCTTAGTTTTTATGTAGGAAAAACAGAATGGTTATTAAAAAGTGTACTTATGAGCAAATTTATGTTGTGCAGCATAATATTGTATCCCTGTATCTCCTGTAATGGAAAATCATGGAATATATGCAAATGACCCATTAAAGACATACTTGTATTTCGGATACATAGAAAGTGTCATTTGCATGTATCCCATGGGCTTCCACTACAGGAGGTTTAAGGTGTTACACAATGAGGACTCGAGCTTTGCTGGGTCTTTCTTGCAGTATTTCTGAAATGTTGACCAGTCAGAGACCGCTTTCACTGCTGGTCTCTAAATTCCATTCACCCATACTTTCAAAGAAATCTTTTAAGCTCTGTCTTTTATAAAATGACAGTGCAGCTGCATGGGTAGCATTACTTTACCCTATTAAATTTTAGTATTCTTATATATACATTTTCACTGTCCCTGCAGTTTCATTTTCTAAACTCAAATTTGTGCAGTTTTCAGGGCTTGTGACTGAGAGTGACATATTTAAATACTTGATTGAGAGACCATAAGTTAACAAGTAGCAAATATAGCTGCCTTGAGTGCTGTACACTGGTTAAATTTGTAGGTATGTAGTTAAAGGAAAGCCAAACACAAGCAAAAACCAACCTTCACACAAAGTAACACAGGCTGAAATCCACTGATCCAAACATGAGAATTTATTTAAAACATGAAACGAAGCAAGCACTTTCGTCTGGTATATGTAAGCAGACTTCTTCAGACAACTAAAAACTGCATGCAAACCAATTTATAATTAGTCACACCCCACTTAAACCTAATGAGCACCAAAAAAAGGAAACACCTTTTATGCTAGCCAAAATGTATGTTGCAGCTAAAAAAGCATCTCATATAAATCACTTTGTAGAATAAAAAAACCTATAAAAAATACATATGTATATATTCTAAGATCAAAAAATGTTGCCATACAATAATTATGGGGAAGATTTTCCACCCCTTAACCTTGAAAATAGTGTTGCAACTAATGCTGGTGATGGCTGGACAGTTTGTTCCAGAAATATACAACAACCCGTAGTTACGGGCACACTAGATTCCTAGCTTCACAGGAATGGTCCATCAGCGTCAGTGGAAGGGGGTGACTCCACTTCAATAAACGTACAACTACAGTCCTTTAAAGAGACACTCATGGAATACAAGAAGATCCAACAGGAAAATGTGTATTTCCAGGAGTGCTTAAGAAAGCAGCTGGTGCCTAAAGGACTTCGCATGTGAAAATTCCCGACAGGGCTAACACCACATTCCCTCTACTGTCAGGAGTTGTTAGCCCCATTCGGTTGTCACGGCTGTGAGCTATTAGAGCTCATGATCAAACATAACACTGTGAGGCTCAATAAAATACATGAAGATGTCCGAGTGTTGGATTTTAATATTCATTAGAGCAGTTTATATGACAGGTGCCATCTTCAGTATGATACTATCTTCCAGCAAGTAGACAATGTTGTTTCCTTGATTTCCACCTGGAAGGCCAAGAAGTTGGACCGGGATCAGAAGGCATATCAGGCTGGAAAAGCCTATCTGCACCTCCTACTGTGTTTGGCAACCGCATGGTACATTTTCCTTCACATCCACAAAACGAGGAACATATTGGAGGTGAAGATGAAAGGAAAGAGGCCCCTTTAGGCACCCAGGGCCTAGACACTCAGAAAGGATAAAGAACCACAGACAGCAATAATGGAATCCTTACCCACAAGGGAACAGTTGGAGACAATATGGGCAGAGGAATGACCCCTATGCCAATACGAACAGGCAGCAGAGGTGACTGCTTTTAAACCACCTACTATTATTATGAATAATAAAAAGGATTTTAAAATTTACAACTATACCAATGTTGTTTTATCTGTTTCTCATGCTGATCTAATGTGCAAAGGGTACAATTTTGTACCGAGTAGATCTAGTAATTTAGCTGAACTTATTTGTTATTTAAAGTTGTATACACGCAATTTAAATTTGAAATTTTTACAAAGGAATGATACTGAAGTATTTAATGGGGTAAATACAGGAATTAGAGTACCTAGTACTTATAACCCAGACCCACATAATGTTTTGAAGTATTTCAAAAGGGTTTGTGAGGTGGATTTCCTTCATTATCTAGGTACGCATGACCATGCTTGTAACCTTACGGAGGCTGAATCCAACCTGTTAACAGAATTTAGGGCTAGGAGGGTTCTCAGAGTTATGAAACCTGACAAAGGTGGGGGGTTGGTGGTTATGCATAAAGATGTCTATGTGCAAAGTATGTTTAAACTTTTGTATAGTGATACCTACTGCGAAGCCTCTCTGAACGAAGTTAACATTGCTTATCGGAAAATAGATTGTGATTTGTTAAATATGTTAACACAAGATCAGATTAACATAGATGAGTATAACTACATGACAACTGACTTCCCTAAAACCCCATTTTTTTGGGGGGTACCTAAGATCCACAAGGAATTAGTTAACCCACCATTACGCCCTATTGTGGATTTGGGGTGGTCTAAAACCAGTTACATAGCCAAATACATGGACAGACATTTAAAAGACAAGGTGTTGAGAATCCCTCACATATGTCGCGATTCCAGGCATTTTTTGGAAAAATGTAATGTAATTGCAATTACAGGGGAAAGAGTTTCATTTATAACTACTGATGTCAAGGAATTGTTTAGTTGTATCCTGCAAAATATTGGATTGGAATGGTTTTCGGAATTCTTATTTGAAGAATTGGGGTTGGAGCAAGACAAGATTAACTTGTATGTACAACTTATGGATATCGTGTTGAAGAATAATTATATTTATTATGAAGGGCATTATTTCATACAACTGCTAGGAATTGCCATGGAGTCAGCGTGTGGTCCTTTATTTGTGAACATTGTAATGTTATTGTGGGAAAGGTGTTTTTTATTCCCTTCCCCATACTTTTTGCACTGTTCCTTATATTTATGGTACCTGGATGATTTGTTCATAGCATGGAAGGGACCTAAGGAGGACAGTGTCCCCTTTATTGATTATATTAATCACAGCATGGAATTTTTTAAGTTTACACACACCTGGGATGGAAAGGAAATTTCTTATTTGGATGTTATGATAAAAAAATTGCAGGATGGGGGATTAAAATCTACTATATTTAGAAAAATCGCCTATTCAAATAGTATCCTACATTATTCCAGCAATCATCCAATGCACGTTAAATGTGGAATAGTTAAGGGCCAATTAGTAAGAGTGGCCCGCATGGTTTCTAAGTTTGAAGATTTCTTGCAAGAATGTGATACTATAGGGTGGATGTTTTTAGACAGAGGATATCCTGACATTCTTGTATATAATATTAAACAAGAGGTTATAAGGAAGCGACATAGTGTTTTTATACCCGCATTTTGGGGTGTGCAGCGAGTATTCCCTGCCCCCCTGCTTCTAGTATTGGTACTCGCTTATCTGGAGACAACTGTGAGTGTGATAGGGGGACACTGAGACAATTCTCAGGTAATTGATACCCAGCAGAATTGTAGCCCTTCATGCCCATTTGTATCAACTTTTTCCAGTGAGAGTCATATTGTACAGGATATTCTTAATAAGAATTGGCCTATATTATTGAATGAACACAGTTTGGCTGGGATTTGTGGTGGGAAACTTAACTTTGTTTTTAGAAAGGGTAGGAATATCAAGGGCCTCCTGGAACAAACTACAGATGGGAGAACAGAAGGAAAGATGTACCCATTTGGTATGTGCCACCAGTGTAATTTCATTCTGCCATCTACTAGTATTAACATATGTGATAAAAGGATTAAAATGAAAGGTAAATATAGTTGTTATACTCAAGCAGTTGTGTATGCTGCTGTGTGTACCAAGTGCCCAGCCTTTTATATAGGCAAAATACAATGTAAATTGGCTCAAAGGATATACGAGCACAGATATGAAATGAGGCAACACGATGAGAAAAATGCACTATATAGGCACACAAAACTTTTCCCTGACCATACAATCAAATTTGTAATATTACAACAAGTAAAATGTGGGGATGGGGGGGGGGTATGGAAGATGTTCCTTGAAGAGAAAGAAATGTGGTGGCAGGTCTTTCTTAATGCATACCCCCCCCCCCTAAAATTGAAAGTATTTGATAGGTAATCTTTTTAGTTAGAGAGGGTGTCCCTGACTTAAATGTGATATAGACTAGGTCAAATGTCTTTTTAGAACTATATGTTTTTATAATTTTTTGTATAATAATGTTAGTCTAATAATTTATATATGTATGCGTATTTTTTAAAAAATGTTTCATACCATGTAGGTTTAGGTTATTTATTGTATGGTAAACTTTTTTGATCTTAGAATATATACATATGTATTTTTTTACATAGGTATTTTATTCTACAAAGTGATTTATATGAGATGCTTTTTTAGCTGCAACATGCATTTTAGCTAGCATAAAAGGTTTTTCCCTTTTTTTGGTGCTCATTAAGTTTAAGTGGGGTGTGACTCTTTGTGATTCTGACGTATATAAATTGGTTTGCATGCAGTTTTTAGTTGTCTGAAGAAGTCTGGTTACATATACCTGACGAAAGCACTTACTTCGTTTCATGTTTTAAATAAATTCTCGTGTTTGGATCAGTGGATTTCAGCCTGTGTTACTTTGTGTGAAATTATGTAGTTAATGGCTTATACAGTCATTAATTTTGTACATGTACGATGCATTTAATTCCACATTTAGGCTAGATACCATAAAAAGGGCAGTATTCCCTGCAAGTGCTAGGAGAGTACCAGGTTCTTACTGTGGAGGTCTGCATATAACTCCCCAAATCCTGGCTGCATTACTGCTTTTTGCCACAGCACTATTCTTTCAGTGATCTCGTTTTCTGCTTTTTTTTTCTGAAGTACCCTTGTGAATTACTCATAAATACATTTGCTTCCTGGAATTTGCTAAACGCTAATGTCAGAATTAACAAAAACATAGTGTAATACTTTCAGAGTGCACTCATGGAAGGAACAAACTGTACCTTTTACTCCTGTATGAATTCTGCAGTATAAATATTGCCTAGAAGAGTATGCCTTGCATCTGTTGCACTTGAAAAACATATTATCTGCCGGTTGAAACATTTGCTTATTATGTAATATGTTTGCAGACGCGTAGAAATGTATGGTTACATTCACTTTGACTGTCCGATTTTTATTCAAGTTACCTCACTGAGTTATCAACATCTTGTTATCATGGCCAAAACAAGATGGTACTTAGTGTGCTAGGATGCCTTTCTCTAAGATGTGTTTTTTGTTATATATCATAACTAATGAACGTATCAGTTGCAATCTAAATCATCACCACTATAACTTACTGGATAATGCATCAAGCACATAAAAATACATTCTGAACTTGAGAGATTTGAGACCTCCAGCATTCACTTACTGCACAAATTTTGGCAAGTCACTTACCAAAACCAAAGCTCATGAGTCATACATAAGTCCAGTTTTATAGGTATTTCCCAGTTAATAATAATGAAATATGTAGTTCAAGAAGGGAAGCAAGAGGTTTTTAGGTGCACAGCACTCAGCAGGAATGGAGAGGACAGAACTAACTAGACTGGACAAAGATAGGATGGAAATAAAAAAAAAGACTAGAAAAAGCAGAGGTGTTGAATGAATATATTGCTTTGGTCTTTACAATGAAAAGCAAAGGAAGGTTCCCATACTAGGTTGGAGGGATAGCAGAGTGCAGAGAACAGCAGTTAGAAAGTTCAAAAGGAACTGGCTGTCCTAAGGAAGGCTAAAGTACAAGGACCAAATGGTGAGTCTTCTAAGAGTCCTCAGAAGACTAACCATGGTGATGGCAGACCCCTGACAGAGATATGCGACAGGTCAGTGGCTAGTGCAGAAATGCCACAGGACTGGCAGACATCAATTATAGTACTGCTGTACAAGGTGGAGGCAGAAAATGTGGGAAATTACAGGTTTGATAGCTTTATAACAGAAACATGGAAAGTCGTGGAGGAAGTCCTGAGGGAAGGCTGGTAAGATTTTTTAGAAAATTCTGATCTCTAGAACAGCAACCAACTTGAGTTCAGAGAGAAGGAGCTGTCAGTTATGTTTAATCCAGCATTATGACTGGGTTGTCAACCAAATAATGTATCTGATACTAAAAAAACTAGACTGTTTTGGAATAACTTACCACAGATGATTCTTTACAAAAAAGAATATGCTACATAACAATTTAGACTTATGTGGTCTGCACTTTAGTACGTAACTGTAGAGAAAATGATGTTGGACTACATGACGTGCTGGACTGTAGCTATGTCAGCTACTATGATAAATATGCAGATAATCTAGTCTTGTTAAGGTCTGGTAAATCTGCCTACGAAATTCAATACTTTCTTCAGCATGAATTGGGCATGGAATGGGACAGTTAATTCTAACAAGAGGCAGATTGTTTTTTGATATGCCCCAGAGGCTTACAAATACCCCTACTTTTTCAGATCCACTAAATATGCCTGTGAAGCAAGTTAATACCTTTAAGTGTCTGGGCATCTGGTATAACCGAGCAGTGGACTTCCACCAGCAGAAGTCTTTAGCAAGGTAGCTGGTATCATGTTGAAGAGGGATAAAACCCTGACTATGGCCCAGGTGACCAGTGTGCAGCTAGCAGCTCAGGCATCTAAGGAGCTGGCCAGGGAGAAATGTTAGTGCCCATCCTTGGAGGAGAGTGCTCACTTGAGTACTCCTCACATTTGATCTCTGGAGGTCAGGGACACAGAGTAGAGCATTGTCTTTAGGGGAAAGGATGGAAGACTTTGACTAAGTCACAGTGTCGGCAGGACAATACACCTGCATATCTGCATTGCACACCTGCCCATTTAACAACACTTGAGCATAAGGAGAAAAGGGGAAAATTAGGCATAATAAGAACCTGCCCCTGGCAGCAATTTGAGGCTACATATAGATGCCTCAATCTACTTGCCATTTCCAAGCCATAGGTAAGAGTAAGTCTGGGGATGTTAGGAGAGCCCAGTAGACCTGGTGATTAAGGACAGGCTTTGGTCACAGCTGAGGATCAGTTGCAGGAGATCAAAAAAAAAAAAATCAGTCATTAGCAAGGTGCTGACGCAGCTGAAAGGGACATAAAGAGCCATAAGGCTCCTAACTCCAAAACTGTATGAATCAATAGGAAAGGGCTAACTAATTCCAGAACTGGAATACGTCCTTTCAAATATTGCTTGGGTTTCAGCAACTAATACAATGCACTGCATCACCCTGAGCAACATTTGTACGTTCATTTCTTCATCAAGCTTACAGAAATACAAGTGCATTTCTATTAACAAGATACAGAGACTCCCAGTAGGTGAAAGCACGTTTTTTTCCTCTTAAAACAACTTTATTAAATAAAGAAAATCATAAGGATCACTACCTAAGATTGGACAGAAATAACCCCCATTCTATACACAATACACTCTCATGTCACAGGTATAATGCTTTAAAACTATAATGCTCAAGTTTTTCACTGTGCTCACTAACTGCCTCTGTAGTTTTATACTTTTGAAGCCATTTTCCCCTAATCCTTCTATATTCTGTTATACTGCTTTGCCATTAGCCACCCCTGATTTTGGTGGACAACCCACCCACATCTACCTGCCAGCTTTCATAATGCGTTATACCATACAGTATCTTTTGTGAGTCCCTAAAAGTTTTCTTCCCTTGTCAGAAAAAAATATAAAAATAGCAAGATACAGCAGTCAGAACTTCAACTTTCTTTCAACCAAATACTACAATGTGTTCTTTCTATTTTAATGTGATTCACCTGTAAACAAGCACCAATTTCCTTTCATAAAGCTACACACTCTGTCTCTTCCTTCTTTAGGATGCCAATCACTTGGACAAGTTCCTTTCAAACCATTTCTTGCTGATTATTTTGTTTTTCTTTCAGCAATTTCATTTTCACCTCTGGATTAGCATAGTGATCTTTCAACATCTTGTTCTCCTGTTTTAATGCCTGAAATGTATACAACTAATTGTCCATCACCTCCACAACTACAGAGTACCTTTTGCTCACTTTTTGTTTAAAATTACCCTACTTACTACTGACATGTTGAAGCTTAATCAAAATTTGTTCCAATAAAAGCTTTGGGAAGTCACTAGATTCAAGTACTCTTGTGACTGTCATCAAGATCAATGGCTTCTTTCTGACAACCCACCATGAGACCTTGTGTTTTTTTTTTCGGGTTTTAGCGTGTTTTTGTCAAGAATGCTGAGCATGCTATCACTCACGCATTTGTAGATGTCTTACTAGATATAACCTTGTTTCTTTTAGGTGAAACTAGGCTTCAGGCCTAGAACAAGGAGTCTATAATGCAGTAGGTACTGGAGACATTTGGGACATAGCTTGGTACAGCCAGCTTTGAGATTATTGATTACTGCTAGTTAGCAAAGTTATGGATCAAGAAGTATGTTTACACTGGATAAAGTTTAATGTACAGAGAAGCAGAAACAGTTTGAATTGCTACATAAGAATGTTAGAATTAGCCAACAATAGGTTAGGAAATACACAAAAAATAGTTTGGTTTAGTGAATTATGCAGTTTCTTTATTTGATTTATTGTCTAAATTTGTATCAGATGAGTTGTACTGAAATTTTACACTGACCATACCTCTCCAACCTCTTACTTCAAGAAATCTGGACAAGACCTGACAAAATGGGGGGTGGGTGGGTGGGGGCAAAGGCCTAAAAATAGGGACAGATCTTAAATATTGCTGTTATAAATTTAGAAAGTTGCTAGAGTAATAGGTTTGTGTTAACATACATTTTCTAAAGGATTTGAAGTCTGAAATTCAAATATATGCCATTATTTAGTGACCTCAGTCCTCAGATTATCCCAGCAATTTGCCAGAAAACCACAAATTTTATGAGGAACAGATCAAAAATTTGAGGAAAAATCTGGACATTTGAGAGGTATGACACTGACCTATTTTTTACACAGTCAATAAGAAAAAGAAAATTAAAATGCATAGAACGAACATACATTTGGCTTGTTACCTTTTATGGATGGATAACAGAGTGTTTTTAAACAGCTATAAAAATCAGATCCTAGGAGTGGGTGGGGCCATAGATTCATAGGTGATTACTAGGCTGATGGCACAAGAGACTTTACAACCCTAGCCAATACTATCCAGGATATGACAATGTTGTTGTTGTTGTCCTTCAACTTTCCCGGTTAGGGGTCGCCACAGCGGAACTCTGGTCTGCTAATGATTGGCAGTAGATTTTCCCGAATGCCGAGGTGCCAGCTCGACGTTCAACCTTCAATGAAGGCATGCTCATTTACGCATGTCTTTCGAATGCCCACCCAACCGCGGGGAGGACATGCAGACTCCACACAGAAGGTACTCCCCGCACTCCAGCCGAGAATCGAACGGGAGAACCTCTTGCTGTGAGGCAGCAACACTACTGGTGCACCACCATGGAAGTACATCCAGGATATGACAGTACTACACCTTAAATCCCCAGATATGGGATGGGGTAGTATCAGGGTAGTGGATCTTTGGATATTGGAGCCCTGAGTCATTTTACAGACTGCCCCTGCCCATAAGATACATGGGCAGTACCCTAGCAGTGAATTTATGGTTCTCCATCAATTTATTCATATGCTTTTTGAAGACAGTGAGGATGGGCTTTGTTTTACAAAGATAGGAAGTTTATTGCACAGAAGAGGTAGCCTTTGGGATACAAATCTATCTCTCTAGCAAGTTCTGTTAGAGTCAAAGATAAGGTTCAGGTCCATGGAGTGCATAACCTTCGTATAATTTTTCTTGTGAATATGTAACATTTTCATCAGAGATGGATCAAAGAATGCCTTGTGAGCCAGGGATGTCACCTCTTAATAAATGATATGAGATGGAGTAATGGGATAAGGCATTTAGTCAGTCTGCATAAGATATGTGTCTTACGCTTTGTATTTTTTTTAATGAGAAACCTGTGGAGCCGCACCAATTGGTGTGAGTGCCTGGTTAGGTACATGGAGAAGGGAGTATTGTACTCAATTATCGGCCTGATGATGGTCAAGTAAAATGGCACTGTGACTTTTTTTTATCTTGATGCCATGTGTTTACTTGTAAGTTGAGCCATGCAGGAGGATTTCCTCTTTACTGTAGTCACCTGGTGGTCAGAAGTTTAGGTTACTATCTTTCTGTGCTTCTAGGTCCCTTACCACTGGGTCTACATTTAGGGGTATGCTATCAATATTATAATTTCAAGGATATCTGATTTACTGAAGGATACAATTACACACATTTTAATATTTATTCTCAGATCATGGTTTTGGCACCAGTCATTTGTCATTTTTCTGCCTGTTTGTAGGATGTCAACATCAGCTGGGGATTCAGTGATTGGTCCTAGCTTACAGTTGTTGGTGAACTTGGTGAGCCAGAGGCCCCCAACACTGGCCTTCACTTCAAAGAAGTATATATCAAACAGGAGGGGTCCCAACACTGAGCTCTATGGGATGTTGCTAGTAACAGGTTTCTTATCAGAAATGGATTCACCTATCCAAACAGCACGTGTCTTATCAGTGAGCCAGTTTGCTATCCATCTGATGATGTAGGGGTTTATGCCTAACTCAGTAAGTTAATCTATGACCCCTGAGTGGGAGACTGTATCAAAAGCTTTGGGTAGGTCTAGATAAGTGGTCTGTACAATTTTGCCTTCATCCATGGCCCTGGTGACTTTCTTGAAGAAGTCCACCAGCTTGAGCAGGCAAGACCTCCTTTTGACAAAGCCAAATTGGGTCTGGTCCAGTGTTTGGAGATTTCCTGTGTTGTTACGTATCAGGTCCATGATAATTCTCTCCATGGCCTTGCAGATAATACTGGTCAGGCTTATGTGTCTGTAGTTCCCTGAGTTAGTTAATGGGCCCCCCTTGTGCAGAAGGATGACTGTTGCAATCCTCCATTCCTGTGGGACAAAGCCTGTCTGGAGGCTGTTATTAAGGAGACTTTTTAGTGGCCTTGACAGATTCTATTTTAAGCAATTTAAGAAGCATCCTGGAATGTTGTTGGGACCCACAGAGGCTGTGATTTTGGCTTTGGCAAGTGCAGTAAGGACCTGTTTCCTTGTAATGACCGGTAAGGGGATGGTTGCGAGTATTTCTTTGGGTGTAGTAGGATGTGATGAGGAGACGTTTGAATTGAACTTGTCAGCCAGCAGGTTTGCCGTAGTTTCAGGATGGGTATAAGTTTTGAGGTTCATGTTTAACTCATCACATTGCTTAGCGTTTCCCCTGAGGTTACGAACATAATTAAAAAAAAAAAACTTATGGTTATCATTCACCCTGGAGTGAGTCTATCTTTGCCTTGTAGTTTGCTTTGGCAGATTTGTTCACCTCTCTAATTTGTTTGTTTGTTTAGACTGGTGAGTGTCTTTTTGAGCTGTTTTGCCTATTCCTTCTTGGCTGTTTTTCCTTTTGTGCAACAGCCTATGTTTGGGGTCCACCATCCACCAGGGTGGTTTATTTTTGTCAGTAATTATAGATTTGATTCGGTTAATTACAGCTTCCTCTATGCAACTATGGATGTGGTTTTACAGTGTTTCTGTGTACAGCTCAGACTAGGCCTCATTGTCATCTGGGTTTGGAGGAGCTTGGCCGTTTTAATAAGCTGTCACTTAGTTTGAGGTAACTGGCTTTAGCAAAGTTCTTAACAGGTTTGGAGTTTGATGGGGGTCCTAAGTTAGTTTTAATAGTAAAGGAGATCATTTTGTAGTCAAATCTTACCAAGGAGGAGTTAAGGCATGAGAGGGAGCAGCATCTCCCCATGTTCATGAGTACTATGTCTAGGATATGCGTACCTCTAGTTGGAGAGCTAACTATTTGCTCCAGGGTGTTTGCATTGATGAAGTCCAAAAACCTCTGAGCAAGTGAATTATGCTTTGTATATGTCTCCCAGTTTATGGAGGGAAGGTTGAAGTCATCTATAAGTGTGGTGTTAGGCTAAATGTTAAGAGATTCCAGTAGGTTTAGGTAGGAGCTCAAATGGGTCATGTTGTTCGGCCAGTCTAGCACTGTACTTGTCCTTTATAAACACTGGGACACCTCCTCTCTTTGCTTTATCCTGAGCTGAGGGGGATCAAAATGTTTGAAAGGCGTTGTAGCCTTTGATAGCTGGAGTGCTTTCCATGGTTATGAACCCTGTTTCCATTACTGCACATATGTCTGCATCCTGAAGGGTGAGGAGTACTTCCAGGGATTGCAGTTTTTACTTAAACTCCTAGCATTGAGCAGCGGTAACTTTAGGTAGTCATGAGTAATTTTGTTATGTTGGAGGGTCTAACAACTTGGCATGACCTAAAAAAAGGCACTATGGGGATAGATAAATGTTTTTGCCATCATATAGAAGCAAAATGGTGACAAGTGCAGACCACCTCTGGCAAAGCATTGTGGTTTGTCAGTCATGTCTCCCCAGGCTGATAGATATTGAATCCTCTTGTTGCTATACCAGAATCTAAACCAATTGTTGAAGTAAATTATTTTTTGCTGGTACTGAGCATCATCATTGGTGAAGGTAGGATGCTACTCAAGGCTAGATTCATACCTGTCTGGGCCACATATTCAGAGAGCTCCATCATGTCTCTCTTCATACAGGCCAGTGAGGTACATCTTAGGTAATTTACTCCCACAAGGACTACAATTGTGTCATGCTAGTACTTGTAGTTTCAAGAACTAAGTGCTTGTGTGAATTGGCAGATGCTGTCTCCAGACAAACAACTCAGTGTGATCTTCTGTTTAACTGCAAAGAATAGTCAGTGGGGTGCATGTGCTCCATCTGCATGTGAACTTAGAAAGATTCACGTGGTTAAACAACAAAAAAGTTAAAATGCATACAGTTACAACAATGGTCAAATATTTTACAATCAGTTACACAGACTTACTTCCAATACACCTAAGCAATTGGGGGATAGACAGTGTCTGAATGTCATAATAGGAAAACAGATAAGTATTGTAATATTTAATATTGTAATATTTTACAGTCCACACTAGGTCTGATGAACAAGCATTAGTAACGGTTTCTTAATAAGAGAAAGGGATTCATAATCGGGCCTTCCCTTGCTGGAAAAGTGGCTTCTCACTTGGGAAGCAATGGGTAACTTGACTGATGACAATTTTGTATGCATTTGTCATAAACCCAGCCACTATTTATACATTCATTGTTTTATGGCAGAGGATGTGGTATTGTGGCATTTCTACTAATGTCCCTTTTCACTGGCACAGTTAATGGCTTGCAGAATGTGTTTGTGGATGATTTCATACTGAAGTCAACACAAATAGCAGTGGCAACACACTATTGTTTTTTTTTTTTCTGGTGAAAAAAGCAGTGTAGTGAACTTGCTATGAAAGTCCCTTCTCAATGGGGATGGGAAGTTAATATCAAAACACTAAAACCAGGAACTCAGCCACATGAATAGCTCCAACAATTTATTATAACGGATTAAGTGCTTTTGTTCCAACTTTTCGTACAGGAACTTCATCAGAATCTTTTACAATACGTAAAACTACTATTAAATAAGCTTAAAATCAATCATGTGTTCCCATCTCAACTAATCTAATTGTTTGTTTGTGTCTTTTGGCTTTTTCCCGGTTAGGGGTTGCCACAGCGGCACTCCAGTCCACTAATGATTGGCAGTAGAGTTTTACGTGCTGGCTTGCCGGGACTAACGCACAACCTTCAACGAAGGAACACCCGTTCACGCATGTCGCCACACAGAAGACGCTCTGAGGATCGAATGGGCAACGTCTAACTGTGAGGCGACAATGTTACCGCAGCACCACCACCACAGTATTATTAGTACCAATAAAGCAGTTAAAACACAATTACCAATAAAGCAATTAAAGGGTTTAGAGGGGAACACGTGATTGATTTTAAACTTATTTAATAGTAGTTTTATGTATGGTAAGTGATTCTGATGAAGTGCATGTATGAAAAGTTGGAACGAAAGCACTTAATCTGTTACAATAAAGTGTTGGAGTTATTCATGTGGCTGAGTTCCTGGTTTTAGTGTTTTTTAACAGGTTTGTTTCCTGTTCATGTTTTTTTTTTTTAAATGGGAAGTTAACAGCTTGCTTTCTTTCCTGATGGCAGTTTTCTACTGGCTTCAGTGCAGCCAGAACCGCCAGGTGCTCGTTAATTTTCTTCTGGATATATACAGCAGTGTTGTGACCCCTTGAACGACTACTACAGATGTCAGTGTCTAAGGAAAAAAGAGTGAGTTAAGTTATGAAATATGATACATCTGCATAAAACTGGATAAGTAAATGCTAATCTATCCAGAGGTTTGCATCAGAAGTTTATGCAGTAGTCAGTCATACTTGTTATCCTATCACCCTAACCACTACTCATTAACGGCTGTTACACTTTGCTATTAAAAGACTGTAAACCATACTAACACATTAACGACTGCAGTGATTGATGTCTCATATGTGCACTTTTGGTATAATTTGATTGCACTCAGCACCTTCTGTTATTTTGCTTGAAGTAGACTGCAGTGTTTTCAGTGTAGTGAAGACTGAGGAAAAGAAACAGGTCAGCTGAGCAAGGCTACTGCTGTTGGGAAGTGAACAGCAGCAAAACTTGAATCATTTGGATTGCACTGTTTGCAGGATTTTTAGCGTTGTCGCCTCACAGTACGACGTTGTCCTGTTCGATTCTCAACTAGAGCGTCTTCTGTGTGGAGACATGCGTGAATGGGCGTACCTTCGTTGAAGGTTGTGCGTCAGAGCTGGCAACTCGGCACGTAAAAATCTATTGCCAATCATTAGCGGACCGGAGTTCCGCTGTGGCGACCCCTAACCGGGAAAAGCCGAAAGACAGAACAACAAAAAAAGTAACAACAAGAATCCATAGTATTTTAACTTTAGACACATGACTATTCAGGAGATGTGCCACTAAAGGTAATGTTAAAAATCTCATTTTAAAATGCTAATTCTATCAGTGCACACCATAGTACTCTCTAGAATGGTAAATGGTGCACTAGGATATCAGAGATATCGAACACCTGATTCCTTATGAAATCAGCAGAGCTAAGGAATTAAGTATCACAGTGAAAAGAACCAGATGGCATCCTGTTTACAAGCTGGTCTTGATTTATTTCCTGTACACTGATTATCAGTATGCTAACCCACTCTTACGTCCACCTTATCTTTTAATCTAAGCACAGTTTCAATATGTCTTATAACTCTGCGTTTTTTGTTCTCTTTCTCGTCTCACAAGTCTTCCAAAACTAAAAAAGAAATGCATTAGGTAATTATTCCTGTCAAACTACATAACAAATGTGGTCTGAAGAGTTGTATGGACTATGTTTGCTGTAATGTATTGCTTATACCGTTGTATCTGTAACATAATACAACAAAGCTATGTTAGATGTCGACCTATTGTCATTGTTTGATATTTATTTGTATTTCCTGGGTCATAGCTGAAAATGCTCCTTTTCGGTTCAGCTTACTTACTCCTTTGCCAAATAAATTGAATAATTTGTTAACAAACAGATTAATAATCTGATATTCTATCCCATGCAATAGACTGAATATCCAGTCAAGACATTTCATTATGACTATCACTAGTGACAGCCCACAATGCTGGTTCCTGATGCTTGTATGGACAGAAGGATATGCAGAAATCTGAACTCATACACACTCACAAAATGATTAGTAGCATCCTGATTTTTATGTAATGGTGCTTGTTTTTTCCTGCACACCCCCCCCTTCCACCCTGAGCCCATTTCCTATGCTACAAATTTCTACAACTCCATGTGACTTGGCAACAAAACCTATAACGTTTCCCCTGCTGAGCCAACGTCTTTAAGTTACAAACATCAGACATCAGAGTTCAAGTAATAAGATCCAGATGTCTGCAGATTGTCTGGTGCCAAAAGGTGCCTGCTGAAACGATCAATGTTTTGGGACAACACAGGCAGATAAAGACCGATTCTGTATGTGAAGAAATGAACGAATAAAGCAAAAAAAAAAAAAAAAAAAATAGGCATAAAGTGCCTACTTCACTGGAAAACACGATAGTAATTAGTAGAACTGTTTCACTGAAACTGTTTGGAATGTCAGCAGTCTTACCACCGAAAAAAAAAAAAAAAAAAACAGATACTTCCTACTTAATGACTAACTGATGACTGAGTTACTAGACTTTCCTCATTATAAGCATTTGGCCTTAAAGCTTCCAACTGAAATCAGACTGTGGGGCATAGCATTGTCATAAACTAGTTATGTACAGTTCATGTAATTCCACTCTTACTTCCAAAGTGACTGTACATCCCTTAAAAGAATATTTTAAAAAGCAAGAAATGGTCCCTCACTTATCCAAAAATATGCTAAATACATATACCAGTAGCAAGTACAGTTTAAAGGCTATTTCTCAAAAGAAAAAAAAACAGGAAAAAGGAGTATGGAATTGAGGACAAAAGGACATGAATCAGACCACAAACAGAGGAAAACAACCCTCAAAATGGCCAATAACAAAAAGCACAGGGTTGCAAGGAGTCACTGAAGCAGAAACACAGCTTGGCAGAAAAGATTTAATGTCACTTCCACAAACAAATTAACATCAACACTGTACATATGTTTTCGTCCCTCTAAAGACTTCTTCAGACAGTAATAGCTGATGTTTAATGTACTATTACTGTCTGAAGAAGTCTTTAGAGGGACACAAACGTTAGTACACTGCTGGCATTCATTTGTTTGTGGAAGTGACATTAAATCTTTTCTGTCGAGCCGTGTTTGTGCTTCAGTGACTCCTTGCAACCCTGTGCTTTTTGTTACAAAAGGACATGACCAAAGCTACAGGAGCTGAAGTTCTTCCCATTAGTGTCCAGAATGGAGAGCGGCAGCATGATATGGTACAAAAGATTGTCAGATATATGTGAAGGAGTCATTTGAAGGAAACAGGAGGGAGGACAGGGTACCAGCAGAAGACTGGGCTCTGGATGTTTGAAAGGTGCTTCTTCAAAGTAATGGTTGATGACCCGTGGAATGGAGGACCAGAAGAGGTGGTGAAAAGGCAATCCATAGGGTCATTCAAGGGGGTTGGAGAATGAATAAGAGGGACGCTGGGGCTGAATAGGAGGTAGAATGATGAATGCACAATCAAATGTAATAATGCCAGCTACAATACTTGAAAATCAAGGAAGGAATAGCAATGAGCATGCCACATGGACACTAATTTTCTTAACAGATGTCTTTGATTGGCCTGAGTCATATATTCATTTGGCCATTATAAAAAGGAATATACATGGAAATGTACCTTTCACAGCTGTAAGTTCCATTTTTTTTCTGGGCAGATGAATTCTAATTACTCGGGAACAAAACTAGAACATTTTTGTCCTCTCCCTCACCCTTAAAGCATCAGGAATGATGTTAGCTCTACTCCTGCTTCATAAATTTATTTTTTCATCATCTTCTTGTTTTTATTTCCTGATGACTCCCATTTACTGAATGCCTCTTGCCTCTCCCATCTTGTAATCCAATATCCTTAAGCCTAGTTTGTGTGAGGACTTTGTAGGATTCAATTATCTATGTATCACACTAGCTTGAGACAGATAAGCTGAAAGGCCAACTTGTAAAAGCTTATTTTACAACTAGGTTGCAAAGTCCTCACACATACAATAAGACAATTATATACCATGAACTCCAAAATTAACAAAGCTAACTCAGATGTCCTCAAATGTTGAAATAAATTAAAAGAAACTTGCTAATTGACCATTCATTCTGACACATGCAGCTCACCTTTCACTATCATTCTTTCAGATACTACATGTGTTACACTGCATTTACTGGACAACAGGAAACAGTAAGCCTATACAATCGACCCTTTCGTTGCATTTATGTAAAGCCTGCTGCACCCATCTGAATAATGTTTTGTTTTCAATTCAAGATACTACTTCATTTGTACTTCTGTCTCTCTCTCTCTCTCTCTCTCTAATATCTGCTAATATCAGCATTGTGTTCTGCAGTTTTTAAATAATTGGTTATTTGTTCTTTTAACAAATAAGGTGATTGTACTATAAGGTTCGGTAGGTAAATTCAGGCTTTAACGTGGACACCGTAAGAATGCTGAAACTGTTTGACAAATTAATTATGACTACATATTGTACACACCATGATATACAGTAGTGAAGATTACATACAGGCAACATGCTGCAATGCAGTATGTAAGGTTACAGAGACACTCTGTATCAGAAATACACTCAGTGACTAACTGCACCATGTTTTTCAAGCAATAGTGTGTTCCATGGGGTCTACTTTGTATTATCGAAATGTCACTTACCTGAAAATCACATCCACGAGATGACTTAGCTGAAAACTTTATTTTAATGAAAACCTGAATAACTGGAATTTTACTCTGGGGAAACTCACTACTTGACCACCACAAAAAAACAAAACAAAAACAAACAAATGAAAGCAAATCAAACCCACCCAAGCGGGGGTCTTCACCCCTCCACCCCCCCCCCCCCAACTAAATATACCAACTCTGAGATCACACTAGAGTGGAGAAAAGGGCAAAGTTCACCATGGTAGCCAAGTGGTTAGTTTCCTAGAGTAAAACTGCGGTGATCTGGGTTTTCATTAAAATAAAGTTTTG
>NC_056750.1:619014104-619086604 GCF_019279795.1 Protopterus annectens | reverse complement strand
CCACCCAGTTTGGGTTTGTGAAGGGTCAATCTTGTCTCCTGAACCTGATTGACTTCTTTGAATCAGTCTCCAGAGCCATGGACAAGGGTAAGGTGGTCCACACAGCCTATCTAGACCTTGCCAAGGCCTTTGACACCATCCCCCACTCTGGAATCATAGATAAACTTACTAAGTTGGGCATTAATCCCTATGTCACCCAATGGGTTGCTAAATGGCTTACTGACAGAACCCACACTGTAAAAGTAGCCGACTCCAAATCCAGCTCCAGACAAGTGACAAGTGGAGTACCTCAGGGTTCAGTCCTGGGGCCACTCTTGTTTGGCATCTACTTCTCTGAAGTACAGGTCAACACTAAGGGATTCTGGCTAACACAGTTTGCAGATGACTGCAAACTGGGAGCCATTATTGAATCCCCAAATGAGGTGGATACTCTACAAAAGGGCCTTACAGAAACAGATGCTTGGTGCCAGAGCCATGGGCTCAAGCTCAATGCCAAGAAATGTATTGTTATCCCCTTTGGGAAAAAACATGTATCCATGAATTACCATATAGGTGGCAGTACACTAAACACAGAAAGTGTGATAAGAGACTTAGGGACACAGGTGGACAGTGGTCTCACCTTCGATAACCACATCGCCACAACAGTCAGGAAATCCTTCTATGTGGCACACCTCATCACGAAGGGCTTTTCATCCAGAAAAAAGGAGGTCATTGTCCCACTGTACTCATCCCTCATTAGACCCATTATAGAATACAACGCCCCATTTGGTATGTTCCTCTCAAGACATCTGCATCAACTGGAAAGGCCTCAGAAATACCTCACTAAAAGAATCACAGGCCTAAAGTAGATGCCCTATGCTGACCGCCTTAAAAACTCCAGCTATACTCTGTTGCATATCGTCTACTCAGAGGCGATCTCTGCTTAACATACAAGGCCATGTCAAACCCAGAGCTGTTGGACATGCTACACTTAAAGAAATCCCAATCCCTCAGAACTACACGCTCCAGGGATCTAAACCTTGTCATCACAACAAACAAAACATGCTGGAGGGATAGGTTCCTGACCCAGAGACTCCCCATACCCTGGAATAGATTGCCCATACATGTCAAGCAGAGTGCCTCTTTGGACCTCTTCAAGAGGAACCTTGACGATTGGATGGGAGAAAGGAAATTCACCCCAGGGATCACGTCAGTCGCCCTGCTAGACAGGGGTCCAGGAAAGTAAATAATGTGGGAAGAAATAGCCAGGGAATTGTTATGGCTAGGCTTGTATAGGCCCTAGGGCTGATAGCTTAGTACCAACCTATGAACCTATGCTACTGTCTTAGAAATGCTTCAGAAACAATTCAGGCTAGAGTATAAACTAGCATTTTTATTTTTACTTATTTGTTAATTTTTGGGGGAGGAAGACTTTTTTAATGTATGTTGACCTTAATTTGCCCACTTAACCTTTTTTGTACCATTTCTCTACCAATTAATGGCATGGTGAAATTCAGCAGTTGGTCTAAATGTTGTAGTAGAAGTTTTAATTAATTCTTACTGCCAACAGCTAAGCGAGACCGAACTGTAAACATGCTGATGCACCCCTTTTCTAATCCACAATGCTTTGTGGCCGCCACCCACTAGACAAAACTTAATATGCTTATTAATGTTTTGACCAAATGCATTTCTCTTAACTATAACATAAACCAAACCACTCTTGCTTTAGGTATTTAACACAACAAAAAAAGGTGGATCTAAATTTCTTTCCATTTAAAACCAGTACAGCCATGCTGGTAGGATTATATGCATTGTATAGTCCAGGCAATGCACAAGCATTCATTCTCAGTGGTTATATAGGATTCTTCCTTGGGTTGAAGTATGTAGCTTAATAGGTTGTTTTTCTTCCTCTGACAAAATCTGACTAAGTACAGTTCCCACTTCGTAATTGGAAGCATCTTCCCTGAAAATGAATTCTTGACTATAATCAGGGCTGGCAAGTACAGGGGTCCTCTCAAAACCTCATTAAACTTTAGAAATGCCTACTAAAATGCTGGATACGAGGCCAACCTTTTTTCTGTTAAGGTTTATCAGGGGAGCAGTCTTATAGCTGTGAACAGTATCCCAGTGTCTCTAGGAATGTCCTCAATTGTTTCTTCCTAGTTGGGGTAAGCCATACTTCAGTAATTTCAACCTTGGAGGTTCTGGCCCAATCATTCTAACACCCACTCTGATACCGAGATAAGGTACCTCTGCCATACTTATCTGACAATCACTATCCTTGGGAGTCAGCCCTGTCTCTTGCAGTATATCCAGCACCTCACCAGCATGCTAAACATATTCTGTCCATGAGCAGCTATAGATGGCAATGTTATCCATGTAAATAAAGGCATAATCTCATGCTCTTATTTGTATGAGCTGTATTAGCCTTTAGGAGTTAGTTGGGAGATTCTTCATTACATAGAGCATTTTTCTGTAAACTTGTTTAATCCAAATCAGTGACGCATACCGAACTCTCCCTAATTTCAGGTGTCAAAGATACCTGCCAGTAGCCATTAGAGAAGTCAATAGAGGTTTGGCATATTTATCCCCACAACCTTCTGCCTCCTGTCTGGCAGCTCCCCTATACAGTTAACCACACACTTTTTTAAAATGGTGAAATGACTCTCCCTGGCTGCCTGCACATTGATGTGTCTAACAAGAATAAATGCCATCAACTGCTGCACAATAGAATACTCTCTAGCTCTGGCTGGCCTTCCTTAAATGTGTCTTTGCTGCTCTTGTGTCAGTGGCAAGTAGTCTTGGGCTGCCACAATGAACTTCTGAAGCCCAATATCAAAGTTCTAGATATACTTCACAACAGATTCTTTGTGGGAATTGCACTCACCCACCAAATCATCATGAATTATATCCTGAGGGACCTCACTCTGTGATCATGAGGGTGAGAAACCTGCGGACTGGTGGGCACCTTCCCTATAAAGAGAGTATGATGCAGGTACTTGTTCCACTCCCCGGTGAACTGGTCTGCAAATACTCTTAACATGGTCTTCAGTGTAGAGTTAAATCTTTCTATGACACCATTTGTGTGTGGATGGCAGTACATAGATTTTAAATGCATTACTCATGATGCTTCCACACACATGACAGCATGGCTGACATAACCTTGGCACTACTATCTAAAAGTATTTGTCTCCTTTCCCCATAGCTATTAATGCATTGGCAGTGCAACATGATCCAAAATTGGTTAGGGAATGGCTGAATCTGGTTGATAATTACTTCAAAACAGATGACAGAAGCTGATGCTGCTTGCATAGAATGAAAAAAGCTTGACTATGGCCCAAGTGACTTAAGTTCAAGGTTTGTGCTTGACAGCATAGTCAGAGAGGATAGTCATGTCCATTTAATGGAAATAGGGGAATGGACACACTCAAGGGCACATACATGTGAGTTGATATCCCTGGTGGATACCAGGGGTGCAGTCATTCCAGTCATCCTGTAGCAAGGAGTGAGGAGCAGTTCAACGCTGATGCCCCTTTTACACTTTATCCATTGGCTGTCACTAGTGGGAGTGCACAGGGGTAGGGCATGAAAAAAAAAAAATAGATAGAGGAACATATTTTATGTGGCTGCGGGCACTGTTATGGCAAAGCAGTGAGCAGACTTGAAATAAAAGAGATCACTAGGTATAAGTAGAAATGCATATTTGTACTAAGCATCCTTCTGGATATGTGATGCAATGCAGTGCTCTTCTAACAATGAACCTGTAGCTGCTGTCCAGGATTATCCAGGTTTGATCCTTCATGATCTCCATAAGATAGTCAGCAAAGCACAATTATCTAAATCAAGTTATGATTCAAATGTTAAGCATGATATGAAGGGGAAGCAAGCAAAACATATGGAAAATTCGCTAAAAATTTGTGACAGAGTTATACAGTGGAATGCCATCATTCTGCAATAAAATATTAGTAGAGGTTTAGAAATTAGATCAGAAAGTATGTAGGACTGTCACAGAAGAGGCCAAGGTCTTGTCACAAGCCCCATAATGCGCTGGATCTCCTCCTCTCCACATATGTGCATGATGGGGAAGAATGCTTGGCAAATGTGAACATTTACTTCAGCTACGTGTGTTTAGAATCTGTGTAAGAGGCTGATAGATGACATTAATTACCACTGATGGGCTGCTAAAATGTCTGGGAACAAGACTCCTACGTGTAAGAGAGGCTGTTGCTGAGTAGCATGTGACTGGTCTGAGTAGATGGTAGACATGTGGTATTACATGATCCTGCTCTGCTAAAATGTCTGGTAACAAGACTCCTACGTGTGAGAGAGGCTGTTGCAGAGTAGCATGAGACTGGTCTGAATAAATGGTAGACATGTGATATTACATGATCCTGCCAAGACTGGACAAATGCTGGTTAACTTAGTCTCTTGATAGCCAACACTGTCCATATATATGTTTCTTCACTTTAAGTAGAAAAGACAAAAATTAAATACTAAATGTTGCAATATGATCATTATGGATCCAGTCAGAAATAAGTTAAAATGGTGTAGAAAAGGTATCTTGAAGGCCAATGCCTGATGACAATATTGCATATTTCCCTTTACAGTCAGTGGTGGAGCATACTATGAAGTCACTATATAAAGTTGCACACTTATACCATGGTGATGTCATAGTATGCTCTACCACTGTCTGTAAAGGAAATTGCTGGAAATAATCCACTGTGGTTCTCTTATCTAAGCACTGCCATCTCACAATCTTCAGTAATTACTCTTACTTTCTTCTCTTTAAAATATAGAAAAAAGCATCCATAAACAGCTACCTGACTATCTACTCAAATACTCATATACAGACAGATAGTGCACAGTCAACTTGGATTTAGGTCAGTCCAGGGAATTAGCATAGCTCTTTTTGACATTATCAAATATATCTGCTGTCAACTCAGCTCTGGAAACTGTTGACACTATATTTCTGAATCTATCGAAAGTGTTTGATGCTGTATCACACAAAAATTTCTTATTGTCTTACAAAAGCTTTGGTCTCTCAGACAGTGCGAATAGATGTTTCACAGGTATGTAAATGACAGAACCCAAGTTGTAAAACAGAAAAGTACCACATCAGAATAATGTTCAGTTATTGTCGGAGTCCCACAAGGTTCTGTACTTAATTCATAACTATTTAATATATCTATGAATATTACATCTGATAATATCGCCAGTCATACCTCTCAACCTCTTACAGCAAGAAATCTAGACAAAGCCATAAATGAAAGTGGGACAAAGGCACAAAAATAGGGACATTTTTAAAACATTGCTCTTCAAATTTATAAAGTAGATTGAATAACAAGTTTTGCATTAGCATGAATTTTCTGAAGGGTATGAAATCTGAAACTCAAATGCCTGTCATTATTTTCTAACTTCAATTTTTAATGATTTGTTACAAATTTGCCAGAAAAAAAAAATTTTTTATGAAAAACATACCAAAAACATGAGTCAAAAATCTGAACATTCTGCGAAAATATGTACAGTTGAGAGATATGTAAGCAATGCTATATAATACAATGTGCAGATTATTCCACCATCACAGTTTCCAGTGAATTCCTAAAAATTGTCAATCACCTCTTACAAAATCCTTCTGCACATTTGAATTCCAATTAAATAGCATACACCTTCTCTTAAATACATCTGTGCTTTTCTCTCCAAAATAACAGTCTGTACTAATGTCTCCAACTACACCAAACCTGTTTCATGACTCTATCATTCCTAACAACACACGCTCAATAAATATTACCTGAATTAAAGCCATACTCTTTGGGTAAGTAGACTCAAATTACATGGTCAATCCTCAACAGTTTCATTAAATTCAACACTTATAGACAAACGGCAATTAGCAAGAACAACCTCACACTAAGAAAATATGCAGGGCAAACATCTGTAACATACAAAGCAGGATTCTTTTCCCACATCCAATTTCCATGCTTTCATCAATGGCCTGGTCTCCTGATTCCCTTCTGTTAAACTTTATGAATCCTACAGCATAATTGCTCCATTTGCTTGTGGACATAAATGTCAACCCCACCACTGTATTTCACTTAAATACATTTACTGGCCTGAGCTCAGCTACTTCCTTACTTCCACCCAACTCTTCATGGTCCAAAGAATATTTTACAAGCCTTAGATGAACATTCTTAGCTAATAATATCACACGAAGAACCCCTCCTTCATCACTCAGGCTACATGTCATCATGTCCACATAATAATAATCAATACGTCCGCTGAAATACAGATTAATTAATTTCAAACACAATGTTAAAATCTTTACTTACAAGTACACGGAATACAGAGCACCCATCCCTTTCCTGTGTCACATTAAAGTAATTTTAAAATTGTAATTCCTCAGGGAACCTTACTGTGCGCGACTCTCTGGCAGGCTGGCAGCAATAACGTGATTCCCTTCCCACGCAGGTTTCTGTTTAAAATCCATGCGACACACGCATGACTGTTGGGTCCTGACTCCTAAAACAGGTCTTTGCAGCTGAACGCACAGAAGATGAAAACAGGTGGCAAACACCTGTTGCATCTGTGCAACTGGACGGGATGCAAAGGGCATTCTTAAAGAGGAACACCCTTTAAAAAAAAAACTTTTTTTTAAAATTAAAATACAATCAGCCGGTTCCAGGGGCGTGAAATTGCACCCCCTTGCACCTGCCTGCGGGCGCCCTTGCTAGTGATATAGGGGTTGATGCCTAGCTTAGTGAGTTTTTCTATGGTTCCTGAGTGGGGAATGGTATCAAAGGCCTTGGGCAGATCAAGGTAGGCTGCATAAACCACCTTGCCTTCATCCACAGCTCTGGTGACTGACTCAAAGAAGTCGACCAAGTTGAGCAGGCATGATCTGTCCTTCACAAAACCAAACCATGTGGGATCCAGAATTGGAGATTCCCTATATCCTTGTTTATTATATCCATGATGATGCATTCCATAGCTTTGCATATCAGATTCATCAGGTTAATGGGGTGATAATTCCCAAGGTCTGTAGTCACTCCTCCTTTGTGGAGAGGGATGACTGTAGCAGTCTGCCATTTGATAGGAGCAAAGCCTGAGGTGAGGCTGTGATTGAACAGGGCACACAGGTGAGGTGCCAGTTCACTCTGTAGTTCATGTAGAACACAGCCAGGGATATTGTCAGGTCCCATAGAAGCTGTATTCTTGGCCTTGGACAGTGCTGTTGTAACCTGTGCAGCAGTAATACTGGGTGCCTGACAATCTACTGGTATTGTGATTGGTCCTTTGGAGGGGAGGGGTAAAGTTAGCACTGAATCTGTTGGCCAGTATATTGGCAAAATCTGCTGGCTCGGAATAGGAGGTACCATTGTGCAGTAGCTCAGAGCAAATATGGGTATTGCCATGGAGATTCTTTACATAACTATAGAAGGCCTTGTGGTTGTTTTTACTATCTGCTGCAATTCTGTTTTCATAGCTAGCTTTAGAGGATTTGATGAGGGATCTTAGCCTTTTGTTGAGGCTGATAAGGGAGTTTTTTCAGTCTTGGGACTTTGCCTTATTATTAGTTTCCTCCCTCTGCTGTAGAGTTTGTTTATGGCAGGGGACCACCAGATTGGCTTCCTTTTTTTTGAGGAGAGCGTCTTGGTTCTATTGGGTATGGCGAGATCCATGCATTTGTGTATGTGTTTGTACAGTGCATTGGTGTATGATTTGGTAGTCATGCAACTATTCTCCATTTGCATGGGTGCCATAAAGTTAGCCACCTCAGTTTTTAGGAGCCCAAAGTTAGCTTTGGAGAAGTTTTTCATGGTAGTTACCTTTGTGGGGTGGGGTGGGGGGTGGGAGAGATGTGGATTTCCAAGGTGATTAGTTTGTGGTCGGATCTAACCAGGGAGGAGTTGACTATTGGTGTAGAGCAACGGTTGCCCATGTTAATAATGATCAGATCAAGGATGTTTCTACCTCTAGTGGGGGTAAGAACGAGCTGGTCCAGAGCACTGGAATTAATGAATTCCAGAAAGCATTGGGCAAGTGTATTGTTACATGAGTAGTTTTCCCAGTTAATGGAGGGGTAGTTGAAGTCACCCAGCATGAGAGTGTTAGATTGGACCCTAATATTCTCCAGGGTGCTTAGGAATGTGTTGTGTTCTGGTTAAATAGAAAGCATGAGGTGGGGAGGGGAGGGTGATGGTATTTCCTTCTTTTCTGACAGCCTATGGGATTTGCTCGCTCTTTTGTTGTAAGACTTTCCCACATTTTGCAGTCACACTTTGGATGGTGTGTATGTGTGTGTGTCTGTTTTTTCTCCATTGTGGTACATCTAAATGAGGTGAATTGTCTACGTTATGGAAGCAAGTTATACATTGTAAGTATCTGGCTGAGGTAGTCCGGCACATTTCTTTGTGTTACGGTTAGCTACATTCTGAACTCAGTGAACTGCTTTTCCATTGTAATTTACTTTCTTATTGTGTTGCCATCATCTATAGACACCTTTACAGTGGATGAACAGTGGTAACTGTTTTCAAATAATCTTTTAATGGTAACAGATGTGGGTAATAGTTAACCTGCCATGATGATGGATGTTTCACTTGTATCTTGGAATGTGAATAACCTGTCATATCAAAACAGCCAGGATATTGATAATGATAAAAAAAAAAAAACAGAGATCTCACATTATTTGGTTGCAGTAATTGCATTTGAAGGTGTTTCCTAGTGAGTGTGTTGTTTCTTGCCAGCACCAGGGAGTTCTGATCTGGGTTAAGAGATTTGCTCCCTCTTAACCTTTAGATCAACTGGTCGACCCACGGGGAAGATATTTTGTGGTGACAGGACTTATATCAGGAAGAATGATTACTCAACCTTTAGTCAATGTGCCACTAGGTACCCCTCCCCAAGAGCTGCTGTGATTTGGGCTGGTAACTAGAATTCTGACTACCACTCCTCCAAAGTTCATCCTTGATCTAGTTTGGTTAATATATTGGCTCTGGGGGGGGATCTTGAGATCTTAAACTAAGGCCATGGGTATGGAAGATATACAAATGTTCTTGCAGTTACCTGTAGTGCAGTAGATACTCTTACAAGTTTTGCAACTACACCAGAATAGACAGAAGTCTTATTGCTCAGGAGTATTTATACATGGTTAAAGGGATTGTATTATGATCCAACCTTATTGTTGGATCATATACTCATCAAGGCTAACCTGTGCTTAGACAGATCACCTCTTAGGAAGCTTAGGAAGGAAAATTTGTTTTTCTGTAGAGGCCCTTCTTCTCAGAAGATACTCACCCAGTTTTTAGGGCATGAGAGGATTGGACCGCAACTGAGTACCCACAACTGGTGCTGAGTGGGGCTCTTTTAAGTGTCAGATATAGGATTTTTTACAATCTTATACCTCCTCTATAATTACCAGAACCCAGGTGAAATTACACAATTGACAGAGGCAATTGATGGAGCTTCAATCCCACCAAGGAGCTTTTCAAGACCAGCAAACAAAGGCAAAAATAAGTTCTTGTGGACAGCAGATTAATGCCCTTTTAGATTACAGAACCAAACAGGCCAAATGTGCATTAAAATTAAAATGTTTTGATCCCCTAAATGGCAGAAATGTTTAGCAAATTATTTCCATCACGGATCTTGGTCAGGCAAATCTATAGGATCCAAGGGATATCCTTGTACCCCCCCCACCTCCCGCTACTGAACACACTGGGCACTATTATTCTGTAGTTTATGCCACTGATCCAGGTTTGGAGAGAAAAGAAGGGTAGATCCAACATTATTTGTGCTCTTCCCCCTTGCCCTGAATAGGATAGGTGGATGCTACAGATACAGTCTCTCTGACTGGCCTTACTGAAATGGGAAAAGCCATAAAAGTGGTGCTGGGCAACAAGGCCCCTGGACCAGATGGTCTGACAGAAGAGGTTCTTGCATGGGTAGGTAAGGGACTCCTTTCACAATTATTGATGCTCTTCAGTGGAGTACTCAGGGGAGAAGAGCCCCCAGTGTCCTGGTGCCACATGGTCAAATCTTTAATACTAAATCCAAATCAGGATCCTCTATCCCTTGACTCCTTACAGAACTATCTCATTGATGAACAATGACAAAAAGATCTTCATGGTCATTTTAGTGGTTCAGCTCACTAAGAAACTTATCTCATATGTCTACTCTGATCAGACTAGCTTTCTTCTAGGATGCATGATGCATGACAATCTGTTGAAGACATACCTGTTACTGGAGGATGCAGAAAAGAACTGCAAGCCTCTGGCAGTGATTAGTCTTCATGCCAAGAAAGGCATTTGATAATATGGTTCACTGGCCATTTTCATTTGAAGTCTGCTGAAAACTGGACTTCCAAAGAGACTGGTCAGTATGGTACAGAACATCTATGCCAGTGCTTCTGCCACAATAAAATTCAGTGGCCTTCTCTCCTTATTCTTCTCTGTTAATCAAAGTATTAATCAGGCTTGTCTGTTGTCCCCTATGCTTTTCAATTTATATTTGGAGCTCTTTGTAAGTTCCCAAACTCTGCAATTTGTGCCTTTAAGGTCTGAGGTACAGAGCATAAAGTTTCATTGTTTGCTGATGACCTTTGCCTGTACCAAGTTAACTCTGAGTTAGACATATATGGGGATGTCACCATACTGCAAGAATTTAGGGCATTGTCAGGATGCAGAATCCACGTCTAGAAACCTTGTATAAAGTTTTCTCCATCTGCATCCATCAATCAACATTTCCCATTTATGATCGACCAAGGTTACATAAAATATCTGGAGATTGATATGTGCCCCATAAATGGCCTAGAATATCCATGTAATTTAAGAATTTTATTGTAAAACCTAATCATTGATAGGTAGGTGGAAATTAATATGCCTCTGTCTCTCCCAGAATATTCAGACAGTGGTCAGTTTATTCTCCTGCTGGTTTTACATCACATGCAGGGCCTACTGGGATCACTCTGTAATAAGACATTGGGCCAAATCCACAACATTATTAACAAATTTTGTATGGGCTCAGGGATGAGATAGAGTGACTTGACATGTTCTTACTGTCTCTTGGAGAAAGAGGGATCTCAGCCTCCCTGATCTGGAGCTATATGTCAAGGTGACTGGATTTATACTGCTCTGGGACCTAACTCAAATGTACTGTGCTCCTTTGTGGAAGAGGATTAATTTATCAGGATTAAGGGTTAGAAATTTTGTATTTGAATGGCTAAGGCCACCTTTTGACAAGACAAATAAACACCCCTCTGCTATTGTACAAGCCTTATATGATGCCTATTATTGGCTCTTAGATTATCATCAGGTCAGCCAATGGGACAGCGAGGTAGCCTCACGAGACCCAAATGTAGTGAAAGTTTTGAAACATGAGGAGAATAAATCTACGATGACTTCCCTGCTTAATCTAGCAAAAGCATATCGGCTTCAAGCAGGAATGGAAATCAAACCAGAAGTAAATAAAAATCAGGCAGTAACTGAATATGCCAAAAAACAAAAGAAAGAATGTTAGGTGAAGGATCAGATGAAAAGGCAAGAAATGTGGAAAATGCATAAATATAGTTGTAAGTATAGAAAACGTCTGGAAGAACCTCATGTTGGTCAGGAACGAAGTCAGGAATGGTTAAGAAGAAGTGAATTCAAACCAAGAGATGAAGGGTTAATATTGGCAGCTCAGGATAGTGGGCTATGTACACACTGGTTTACAAAGTCCATTGAACATGTGGGAGAAACAGACAAATGTAGGTTTTGTAAAACCGAACTGAAAACAGTCGCATACCTTGTTGCTGGTTTGTATACTGAAAGGCACAATAAAGTGGTGAGACTGTTGCACTGGGGATTGTGCAAACATTATGGTTTTGAAGTGGCTGAAAAGCACTGGAAACATGAGCCACAAAGCATCATTGAAAATTATGGTTTACATCACATGGGATCATCTATTACCAACTATTCAAAAATAGATGCTAGAAAACTGGATATAGTGGTCCAGAAAAAGAAGACAAAAGTATTGATCACTGAAATCGCCACACCCAGTGACTACAGTGTCCTGCGCACAGAGAGATACAAAGTTATAAAATATCAGGATCTGCAAGCAGAAACAAGAGCAAGGTGGAAGAAAGATACCCAAATAGTTCCAATAGTAGTAGAGCAACAAGTCTTATAAAAAAAGAGTCTAAAATCTTATTTAGATATGCTACCAATACAAGTAACTCCATATAAACTGCAGAAGGAGTAATTACTGGGCACATTGTGGGTGCTGTGAAGAGTACTTTTGGCTGACACCAAAGAGTGAAACAATACTAATTTCATGAACTTTAATTGTACTTTGACATAGGAATGGGGACCATTCCCGTCATGGAATAAGAAACCCAAGGGATTTGAAGAAATTAAAAACAGGGAGGTAATTCCTATCAGATGTTCAGCTCCTTTTCAGTTTGCTAATACGGTTCTCCTTAGAGAACTAAATGATTTTCCAAAACTTATTGAGCTCAATTACTCAAAGATGGGCATGTTTCTCTGGGCAACAATATATTGCAACCTTTGGGGCTGTGGAGTCAGTTGGAACTCTGAGTGGTTGGAGGCCCAGGTCCATAATGTAATTCAACACAGAGAGGTGAGAACCCCCACTGCTAATTGGTTGGATGCATACAAACAGATCCCTGGAATGTTTGTCAAAAGGCAGGATTGTTTTTTTTGTATAAAATCACCATGTCTGGGTGTTTGTCAACATCAGAAGGCTGTAGACTAGCAAGGGAAGTAGATATCCAGCTACCAATCCATTTCAAGGAATGTGTCGCCCTTCAGTTAACATACCACTAACTTTAGGCATTATACATTTTTGGGTGGCAGTGTCTCTTTATTTTTTGCATATAATGTCATTTTTATATATCGTTTGTATACCATCAAGCCAACTATGACATTCACATTCTATATTTTATATATATTATATATATATATATATATATATATATATATATATATGGATCTACCTGACATGGTCGACAATTCATTTAGTCGACAGTTTATTTGGTCAACAGTTCATTTGATCGATATATATATATATATATATATATAGCCCCACCCCTAACTATATATATCAACTCCAGGGTTGCACAACATTGGGGAAGGGGGCAAATCTGCTTGTCGACCAAATGAACTATCGACCAAATGAGTGTCGATTATATTGTATAATGTCATGTTTCTATCTCCAGGCTGAGACTGAAATGGGTCAAGTGGGATCAGTGCTTTACTCAAGTTAACAAATTCAAAATAAAAATACAATAAAAAATGGAAGAAGTCTTGACACTGAAAAATGGTACTTAAATTGACTGTCATATTCCATTCTGAAGGATGTGCTGTTACTTTATAAACATTGGCTAATAAACACTGCTCTTTTCTGCATAACCTCACAAAATGGTATGTTTTACTTATTATGGTACACTTCTTTATGGTTGTCTAACATAAAATAACTTAATAATACTTATCAATTTCGATTAGCTATTAGCAGAAAACCCTCCTGCAAAAAAGGGATTTTATGCAATAAATTACTTTTAGTGTTTTGCTTAAATAAATCGAGCATACGCAGGAGATACAATGGCAATTGCTCTAGCAAACAGCCTAATGCATTTCAACAATCACTCCCAAATTCTGTTTAGAAATTGTTAAGGGATTCATAAATACTTAAATTAACAAAAATAAGATCTGTACCTATCCATTATATTACATCACAGTGACCCTGCACTCATATCCTTTCATCCAGTGTAGAGACGCTCTTTCAGTTGTCAAAAAAAAAACCTGCTGAACTGGTTGCAGATAGGATCACTTATACTACACTGTAAGATATTGCCAACCTGCTAGCTGACAGATTCAGTGCAAACTTTACCCCCCCCCCCCCCCCATCCCCACCTACCATATCCCAAAGTATACCTGGCACCAGCCCTCTGCCTAGTATCTCTAGAGAACGGGTCATCTCTGCAAACACCAAGGCCAAAAACACGGCCTCAATGGGACCAGATAATATCCCAGATTATTTACTAAACAATCTAAAACAAGACCTAGTGGACCCACTTGGCATTCTCTTTAACCATAGCTTAAGAACTTGCTATGTTCCTGCAGAATGAAGAACAGTAACAATAATCCCCCTGCACAAAGTGGGGCCATCAACTGACCCTGGGAACTTCAGACCCATAAGTCTAACCAGCCTCATCTGCATGGTCATGGAAGGAATTATCATGGACCTTATCACCAAGGACATAGGCAATCTCCAAACACTGGAACCAACCCAGCTTACTTTGTTAAGGGTAAATCATGCTTATTAAACCTGATAGACTTGTTTTAGATTGTCATCAAAGCCATGGATGAAGGTAAGATGGTGACACAGCCTATCTCAACTTGCCAAGTCTTTCGACACAATTCTCCATTCTGGCATCATTGAAAAACTCCTCCAGATAGGGATTAACCCTTACATTACTAGATGGGTAGCCAACTGGCTCATCGACAGAACACATTCTGTCAAAATTTGTGACTTCACCTCCACCAGTAGACCTGTCATCTGTGGAGTACTACAGGAGTCTGTGCTGGGCCTCTTACTATTTGGTATGTATTTCTCAGAAGTCCAGGCCAAAGTAGACGGCCTTTGGCTCACCAAGTTCTCTTGTGATTGCAAACTGGGAGCAATCATTGAGTCCCCCAATGATGTCAACATATTACAAGAAGGGCTAACACAAAGAAATGATTGGTGCCAAAGACCTGGTCTAAAACTAAATGCAAAAAAATACATTACTATTCCCTTTTGCAAAATGGAATTTCCTACAAATTACAATATTGATAGCACCACTCTGAGTTCCAACCCAGTAGTGTGAGACTTCGGAACACAGGTTTATAGCAATCTGAAATTTGACCACCCAAGTTTCCACAGTGATAAGGAAAGCCTTGTACATAGAGCATCTCATAAGCAATGGTATAGCATCCAGATCAAGGGATGTTATAACTCCACTGTACTCGATCCTCATCAGACCACTAATAGAGTATAATGCACCCTTTTGCATATACCTCACCAGACACCTGCAGCAGCTGGAGAGACCTCAGAGGTTTCCCACTAAGAAAATACAGGGACTCCAAACCATGATCAATGTGGACAGGCTGAAAGGCCTGTCACTTTACTTTGTATCCTATAGGCTGTTGAGAGGTGACTTGTTCTTAGCCTATAGAGTAATCTCCAACCCTGCCCAAATGGAAATGCTGCACATCCACAAGTCAAATGGCACAAGAGTCACTCACTCTAGGGATTTTAACCTAGCTTGTGACATTAACAGAAAATGCTGGAGAGACAGTTATGTCTTCCAGAGCTGCTGCTTCTCTAGAATAAACTTCCTGATCATGTAAAACAGAGCTCCTCACTGACTATTCGGTCGCACCCTAGATAATTGGATGGGAGACGTCTAATTCACCCCTGGGCTGGAATCCATGTCCCTCATGGACAGGTGTAGCCAGTGCTGATCACAGACCCACTCTCTTCATTAATTTGTTCTGCAAACTACCCAAAAAGAACAAATGGGGATACTTGGGATTAACTTAGCTAGGCTTGTAAATGCTCTAGGGCCGCAAGCCTAGTAACCTGCTATGAGCCTATGAAAATATCTGCTATGGTGTAGTGGTACTTCATACAGACTGGTGAGTCCAAGGTCCTGGGTTCGAGACTGACAAGGGTATTTTATTTGGGGTTGGGAGGGTGGCCTAATGGTTAAGGTGTTTGCCTTACAAACACAATGTACAGGGTTTGAATCTCACAGGGGATAACTGGCTAGGCTTAAAATGGCTCACAAGGGCAGTTAGCCTAGTACTAACCTATGAACCTATGAACCTATGATGCTCCAGTAGGGTTATCTGTATCCTGAATTAACCTCCCCTCCGTCTTCTACAAATCATAATAAAGAAAGCATATATTACTCCAGTAGGGTTAAATGAATCCTGAATTAATCCCCCATATTCTACAAACCATAATGAATTAAAGAAAAGTACAGTTTTGTACCTACCATAAATGTAGATGTCCGATAGGTATGCATCTGCAATCCTAACATATGGGTTGTCCTGCCTCAGGCAGCCCTTCGGTCGGCCGGATTCCAAAGTCTGGGTCTGGCCTCGGCTGATGTCGCACCTCACCTGACGTCATAGCTGCTGTGGTATAAAGGCATCAGCCGATGCCATATTCCTCAGTGTTTCTTGCCCCAGATGCCAGGTGCCTTCTAGGAAGGCTAAATTTGGATAAATGCAAATAATTCCAAACAGTAGAGAGCAAAAATTATATATATATATACATATATACAAAACAAATACACCATAATAATTTCCCCCAGCTAGCTGAAAGAGGGATAGATACCCTAGGAATACCCCAGAGGGGACGGAGGGTGGGTAATCCTGACTGCAGATGCATACCTATCGGACATCTACATTTATGGTAGGTACAAAACTGTACTATGTCCTTCAAGGATGCATCTGCAGTCCTAACATATGGGTAGAATTCCATAGCCAAACTGGGGGAGGAGGCACTAAGATAAAGATGGTGTAGTCAAGATCCCTTGCAACACAGCAGTTGCAAAACCTGCTCGGGATCTGGAGTATAAAGGAAGGTTATAATGCTTGGCAAATGTATGCACGGAGCTCCAAGTAGCAGCTTCTAAAATGTCTTTGGTAGCCACTCCTCGTAGGAAAGCTGTAGTGGTGGCTGTAGCTCTTGTGGGATGAGGTCTGATATTTTCAGGAGTTGTCTTTCCATGAAAAGAGTAGCAAAATCAGATGCAATTTCCTATCCATTTTGAGATTGTCTGTTTTGAAATTGCTTTTCCTTGCATTCCTGTTGCATATGCTACCAGAAGTTGGTCAGTTTTTCTGTTGGTCTTAGTTCTGTCCAGATAGTAGCGTAATTGTCTGTGCACATCCAAGGTATGTAGCAGTCTTTCCCCCCTGTTCTGTGGGTTGGGGAAGAATGTAGGTAAATGAATCGCTTGGTTCAATGATACTCTGGAGACCACTTTTGGCATAAAGGTAGAGTTGGTTCTCAGAGACACTCTATCCTGATGGAAGATAAGGAAGGGTTGTATTGCCATTAATGCCTGTAATTCAGATACCCTTCTTGCTGAAGTGATTGCTAGCAGGAAAGCAGTTTTCCAAGACAAAAACTGTAAATCTGCTGTTGCTGCTGGTTCAAAAGGGGGAAGTGTTAACTTTTCCAGCACAAAATTGAGATCCCATGTAGGTAAAGGTGGTTTCCTTGGAGGCTTTACGTTTTTGATTCCTCTCAAGAACTGTCTGAGTAGAGGATGAGAGAAGACAGGAGGATCCATGTTGTATTCTGCTGAGATTGCTGATGCATGAATCTTAATGGAGGAGTATGACAGGCCATTGTGGAACAGTTCTGCTAAGTATTCCAGGATGTGTGCTATGTTTGCCAATGAGACATTTTCTCCTTTGCTGCACTCCAAATGAGGTATCTTTTCCATTTGGCTGAATAAGTTTTCCTTGTGGAGGGTCTGCGAGCCTCCAGGATAATGTCCTTAACCCTCTGAGATAAATCTGGGTTATTTTGTTTTATGCAATATTCCAAGCAGCTAGCTGCAGTGTTTTCAAGTTTGGATGTAGGATCTTGTAGTTGTTCTGTGTTAGAAGTAAGGGACATAGAGGTAGAGGCCATGCGTGTCCGAGACATGCTTCTCAGTAGTGGGTACCAATGTTGCCTCGGCCAGTCTGGAGCTATCTGGATTACCCTTGGCTGATCCTCTTTGATCTTCAGTAGGACTTTGTACATCAAGGGAAGAGGTGGGAATGCATATGCTGTCAGGTTTTTCCAGCTGAAGGGGGAGTCCACCCTCCAAGCAAGTGGGTGGTATGCTCTTGTGCAGAATTTCTTCAATTGGTGGTGGTGTGGGGAGGCGAACAGGTCTATCTCTGGTAGTCCCCATTTCTTTGTTATGGTTTTGAAGATATCTGGATGCAGCATCCATTCGTGAGCATCCGTGGTAGTTCTGCTTAAGGTGTCTGCTAGTGAATTTTCTTTTCCTGGTACAAATCTGGCCTGTAGTTGAATGTTGAGATTCAGGGCCACATTCCACAGGTCCATTGCCATCTGGCATAGAGGATATGAGTGTGTACCTCCTGTTTGTTGATGTACCACATGACTGTGGTATTGTCCGTCCTTATCAGCAGGTGACCTTGTTGAAGGAATGGTCGGAATGCCTGGATTGCATGTTTCACTGCCAGCATCTCCTTTAGATTTATGTGTAGATTCAGCTGGTCTTGGGTCCATAGGCCTTGTATGCACTTGTCCACCATGTGTGCCCCCCAGCCTAGGTCTGAGGCATCCGTGGTGATGGTCTGGATTGGATGAGGTTTGTGGAAAGGCAGTCCTCTGTTCAACTGACAGGCCTGAGCCCACCACTGGAATTTTTGCTTCAGGCATGGAATTATTGGAATCTGGGCTTCTAGACTGTGCTTGTGTTGAGACCATACATTCCTTAGGTACCATTGCAACTTTCTCATATGCAGCCTGGCATGGGAATCAATATTATGCAGGATGCCATGTAACCCAGGGCTTGCAGGACTTTCCTTGCAGTAAGCTGAGTTTGTGTTGTTAATGTCATGAAATATACTGGTAGTTGCTTTTGTTTTTCTTCTGTGAGAAAAGCCATCTGAGTTGATGTATCCAGTTCTGCACCCACGAATGTTATCCTTTGGGATGGTACTAGTCTTGATTTTTGCATGTTGACTGTGTATCCCAAGGCTTGTAACAGTTGTATGACCTTTTCCAAATCTTTTGTTAATTTTGCCTTGTTGTCCGCTTGTATTAGGCAGTCGTCCAGGTATGGGTAAATTTGAATTCCCTGAAGCCTGCAATGAGCAATTACTGATGCCAGGCATTTCATGAATATTCTGGGCGCAGTAGATAAGCCAAAGGGCAATGCTGAGAATTGATAATGCTCTGATCCTGCAAGAAATCTGAGGTGTCTTCTGCAATCTGGTCGTATAGGGACGTGCAGGTATGCCTCCTTGAGATCTAGAGTCACCAGCCAAGACTCCTTGCCCAGCATGGGAAGAAGTTGCTGGAGGGTCAGCATTTTGAATTTTGGAACAATGAGGTATGTGTTCAGAGCGGACAAGTCGAGACTAGGTCTCCATTGATTTTCTTTTCTTGGTACAAGGAAAAGCCTGGAGTAAAATCCTTGGCCTTGTTCCATAGGCGGTACCTTTTCTATAGCTCTCATCCTTAGTAAGTTGTTGATTTGTCTTAGAGCGTCTGTTTTTTGGCTTGGTGGTAGGTCTGGCATTCCTCTCTTTTTTGGTAGAGTGTGGAAGTGAAACCTGTAGCCTTTGTCTATTGTTTGTAAAGTCCATTTGTCTCCTGTAATGTAATGCCAGTTGTGGGAAAATAAAGCTAGTTTTCTGCCCAAGGGTGCTTCCAGTTGTTCCCTGGTAGGTGGAATCAGAGCCAAGTCATTGTGTCTGCCCTGTGGAGGTAGTTGTAGTTGAATCTGTGGCAGTACTTCTCTGGTTGGTAGGTTGCCACTGACGTCCCCTGTAGGCACCCCTGGATTGACCTCTGCCTCTTGGGCGTCTATTTCTGCCTCTCTGTGCTCTGGAGGTGTCTGGAAAGGACCAATTCTTCGAAGGCCAATTTCTGCTAAACCTCGGAGGTTGGACCTGTAAGAATCCTTGACTGTTTGGACAGATTTTGCTTTTTCCTCCACCTTCTGTAGAACCTCGTGTGCAGGGGAGCCAAACAAACTTTGTTTCTCCATAGGAGCATCTAGGAGTTTTGACTTAACATGGTCTGGTAAGGATTGTTCTTTTAACCAGGCATGCCTTCGAATCACTGTTCCAGTCATAGCTGATCTAAAGGAAGCCTCCAGTGCATCATAGCCACATTTTAAGAAATGGTTACTGACCTGCTGAGAGTTATGTACCAAATCCTGAAGGGACTTGCGGTCTATAGGTTCAGGAGGGGACAGTTTTTTATTTAGCTGGTCTAACAAAAATTTCTGGTACTGAATCATGTGAAATTGACAGTTTAAGGCCCTGGCCGAAAGAGTAGCAGAAGTATAAACCTTTTTACCCCATCTCTCTAATGCTCTAGATTCCCTTTCAGAGGGGAGAGGATTTTTGGCAGAAGCAGCTGCCACAGCTTTAGGGCCCTGTGAAATGGTTTCAGGATCTACAACAGGAGCCTTATACAAATGGTAGTGTGTGTCTGGGACCCTGTAATATCTGTCAGGCTTGGCAGGGGCCGGAGGAAGAGAATCAGGGGCAGTACAGGCATCATTATATGCATCATCAACAACTGTTAGTACTGGAGGAATGGCTAAAGGCCTATGCTGTGGTAAGTGTAAGAAAGTCCTTAGCCTTTTCCTTGAATCTGAAAAATCCTGTCCCTGCCATTGAAAGCATTCCCTCATAGTATGTAAGGTTTCCCCAAAAGAAAATTCTTCAGGAGGAGAGGCAGAAAGAATGGAGTCTTCTGCATCGGAATCCTCATAAGGAGAGTATGGACCTTCCTGAGGGTCTGAGATATCTGAGTCATCCGAGGAATAGTCTGTAGAAACAGGTTCCGGGGGGTTCAGCCCTAGGCCTCTTATCTGGAGGGGGTTGAGAGGCCCTGTCTGGGTGAGGTTGGGATCCCCTGATCAAAGAAATGAGATCCTCAGCCAGGCTGAGCATTTGAGAACTAGAGGTAGGCCTGTGAGAGGGAGTTTTAGCAGGTAAGGCCTTAGAAGATTTAGCTGCTTTAGCCCTGGAAAAAGCCTTGATAGACATAGATGCAGGGGGTCTAGCAGCCCCACGTGCAGGGGTAGATTTGTCTAAAGGAATAGTATCTGACAAATCCTGGGTGCTAGCTTCTGTAGGGGCAATTTCAGTAGCCGATTCAACTAAGCTCTGTGAAGCCTCGGCTATCGGAGGCCTGCTTTCGTCCGAAGGAAGACCCGAGGACTTGGTTTCAGCCGAAACCGAGACACTCGCGGTTGGCCTAACCGTGGTTTCAGCCGAAACCGTGGACCGCGAGTGTCGGTCCTTTTCCTTGCGCTTTTTAGCTAATTGTGTAGTCAGAGTCTCCGACGGCATTTTGTATGCAAAAGCCGGACCAAAGAACTCCTCTGCAAACTCCGACCGACGTCTAAGCGTCCGTCGGTTGAAGGAAGCACAGGCTAAACAAGCTGATACATCGTGGTCCGAGCCTAAACAAGGAAGGCAGTAAGAGTGGAAATCCTTATGAGGTATTTGTTTCCCACAAGTTAAACAATTATTTACTTTGTCTGACATCGGCTGAGGCAAGAAAGAGCCCCAACGGGTGCCAGCTTTAGAAGTCTTCAGTAGTAGAAATCTCTGGATCTGACCGACCGGCACTTGCGAACAGCTTCTGCTTCGGGCACCGCGCGGCAAGAAAGACAGAGGAATATGGCGTCGGCTGATGCCTTTATACCACAGCAGCTATGACGTCGGGTGAGGTGCGACATCAGCCGAGGCCAGACCCAGACTTTGGAATCCGGCCGACCGAAGGGCTGCCTGAGGCAGGACAACCCATATGTTAGGACTGCAGATGCATCCTTGAAGGACATCTGTTGATTACTTCTTAACTGCAAAACATACTGTGTTCCAAAACTGTGCACATTGAATGACTAATCTATACTTTAAGCAGCAAGCAGCTTGACAAGGCAAAAGCCAATGTTCCTGAGACTTAAATTATACTCATTTGACACCCACTCTGGAGTGGTTTGCTATACTTATAAAATGATCCATCTATGTCAGTTTTCAGAGGTGAGGACTAGGTAGGACTCTAGGTCTGACTACGAGCATGACAAGACATTTAACACTAGGCTTAGTGATCCATTTCAGGTGATGAAATGTCTAGATTTTTTTCTTTCCATTTTATAAAACAAGCTAACATACATTTCTCATTTTACAGTACTCAGAATGTAACATCTTTTAGCAGTAATGGAGTACTCTGTTTTTGTAAAATTGCAAGCTCATGTAATTGGGATCATTGAAATGCCACGCATTTATTCTGTAGGATATGAAAAGCCTTCAGGCATTGTGGAATTTAAACATGAACAACAGCTTTCAAGCTCTTGAAACTCATAAAGGACAGCATCAAAAGATCTGCTATGGATAGCCTATGGTCCCAGGGCTAAAAGACAAAGCCAGAATAATTGGCACAGAAGACCTTTACATGATAACCGACTTGAGTTTTCTTTGTAATTGTTAACTCTTGTTTATGGAGTTCATCACTCAAAGTTTTCAAACTACAGCCCGACAGCAATTATTTGTAAACATGGTGGCTGAAGTATAAGTCCACATGGCCCACTGAATATTTCTGCATCAGAATCAACGTAATTTTTTTCATTTAAGTATATTGGAATCAAGGGCTGTTTTCCAGCTATAACCTCTTACAGATAAAAGTACAAGGTATTTATAAAATGGACAAGGTACCAGTGTGACATAAACTGGTACTCCAGATTAAGCTTAACTAAGAAATTCCTACAGTAATTTTAGGTGACTAAGCCCAGCGCAATGCTGAGTGAACCATAAGACAAGCCCATATGGTGGGTTTCTATGAACCATAGCACTGAGGAAACCACAAGGTATGAGTGTACATTGCCTTCCTATAGCCACAGGCAACCCACTCATAACCACCAAGTATGTACTTTTAATAGTGATGAGGTATATATGAGACCTTTTCATGCTCTGAGATCGCTCTAAAATTTCATAGTTTGAACAGCTTCAGTAAACAGCTGCCTTGTTTCTATAGAGAGAATTTACTCACGTGTGTAAGTGATTATGTTCACACTACTTTTACTCTATGGCCTTGTGTTTAGCTTCCCTGGTTTTCATCCAGACTGTCTACATTTGACTCAGGATATTTGAACTTTAGCATATATATATTTTTTTTGTTATTGAAAACTGGTTCAAGAATCTTTTGACCACATTCACACCCATGAGTGTAGTTCGTCCATTTCACTGGAACTTGATAGTGTATGTCCATCATCAACCATAAAAGTATAAATGTTAGACCAACGTAGCACAGGGGTGAAACGGCAGCCCTCATAAGCATTAATAATATTCAATATTACATAATTGACAGTTACCCAATCCCCATGTCCCCTAAGGGACACAATAAATATCTTAGCAAATTTGAACTATCAGTCCAAATGAACACATTAATTCTGAGATAATTTAGTAACTCCATACTTGACAGGGACAACTATACCTCCACTAACAAATATTCACAGTCTCCCTGACCTTATAAACTCAAGCAGCTTGGAACAATTTCTGAAAAACCCTACTAAGGGAAATAATATAGTAGATAACGTCTTAGCTGTTGTGCCTTCAATTTGTCCACTCATGTCCGTCATGTTTTCGTTTTTAAAATCAGATCATGAACATTAATACTATTATCAACGTTCACATCAACCATATGTATAATATCTCTTCAGCTATGAGGACTTCACAGAGGTGACTTTAAAATAAGGAAGATTCCCTGCCAACACAGACTAAGATCATACCATAAATAATCCACAAATGCCCACAAGAGACAGGCTAGCTGACTCCCCGCACCATCTGAACTAATCAGTGGAATCACATAGAGCTATGTACATGGTCCTGTCCTCTTCTCAGACACCCAAATCAACACTAACAATCTGTGGATGGCTATGTTTGCTGATGTCTGCAAACATGGCACAGATGTCCTCTTCCCCTTTAACATTTCAGTACTTTATCATAGATATAAATAGCACTCTCCTGGTACCATACCTTTCGACTTCTTAGCACAAGAAATCTGGAAAGGCCTAAATAATAGGGAGAGGCCTAAAAATAGGGAATAATTTTAAATATTGCTCTCATTAACTTATAAAGTTGCTGGAATAACAGGTTTTGTGTTAGTATGCATTTTCTGAAGGATATAAAGTGTGAAACTCAAATGTGTATTATTATTTACTGACTTCACTCTTCAGTGATTTGCTAGAAAACCACAGATTTTATGAGGAACAGACCAAAATATGAGGGAAAATCTGGACATTCGACAAAAATCTGGACACTTGAGAGATATGCATGTATAAATCAGTTTGCTAACACACTGAATATGGATAAATGTAGCATAGTCACATATGTGAAGGAAATAGTTTCTACTATCTGTTAACTATAAACTTTGTAAATGAGATGGATGAAATGGGTCAGAGACCACTTTCAGCCAGGACCTGATCCATAAGGCAAAATCAGTGATACAGATTGCTGGCACATAGTAGAGTATTATATAATAATCTATATTTAGAGACTTCTTCTTTGTTAAAGTTGACATAGCAGAGATAAATGATTGTGATCTGGTTCACCGATATTTTCAGGGCATTACAGTGAAGCTAAGAATTTCATTGACAAGAACCCTAGATGATCTAGAGCGGGTGCAGAGATTCATTAATAAGGGAACTAATAGGCTTAGAAGGCAGAGTTACTCAGGCTAAACATTGTCCCTCCTCTTGGCCTCAGTAACTCCTAAGAGGTTACCTTCTAGTCCTTGAATGAGTCCCCTTGATCAAGGGTTGACATCTGCCTGAAATAAACAGCTGGGTGCTAACACATGTACAGATTCGGTTTACTTCACAGCCTCCATTAACAGCAGAAAATGCAGCACGTTCATCACCCAGCACCTCCCTCACCTTTGGAATAAATTCTCTTCCCCTTTAAAGCATTGTCAGTCCATCCACACCTTTAAAAAAGAAGGTGAGCCATATGGGTAAATACAAAGTCCAACACTGGATGGCTGTGATCACGCTTCTCAGAGGTTTCTAAGCCTTGTGCTTTGTACTACCATGTGAACCGTTTGTTTACTCTTTATTTACTTTCCACATACAAATATCAACAAATATGCAGCCACAATAAGGACATATTTGTATTATAGAAATAATGGTACACAAAACAGGGAAACATACACCAAGAGCATGTGACAGAATGGCAAGTCAACGTGGATGTTTAAATAAAACTTTCAGTGTCCTACAAAGGTTCTTCATAAAAAATTTACTATTTAAATTATGCACAAAAAGTACAGTTGTGTCCACTTACCATAAATGTAGATGTTTGAGTGTATTCACTGTTGCAGTCATCACATTTGGGTTATCTGCCTGCAGGTAGCCCTCAGCCGGCCTGAAAACCAGAGTCTTCAGATTTCTGCGTCGGATGCTGTCTCTTCTTCCATGACGTCAGGTCGTCAGGGGTATAAAACATGCAGCCGATGCCATTACATCAGTTTTTCTTGCCCCAGATGTCAGGTGCCCCCACAATGGGAAGCAATTATATGTTATGGTACACCTTCATCAAAAAGCAAATACACCAGAAAAACTAAATATACCAAACAAGAAAGAAAAGTAGAGCCAAGAGAAGTCAGGGGGCTGGAGGGAGGGTAACCAGGACTGCAACAGTGAATACACTCGAACATCTACATTTATGGTAAGTGTACACAACTGTACTATGTTCTTCGTGTTTCACTGTTGCAGTCATTACACTTGGGTTGATTCCCAAAGCTAAGGAAGGAAGAAGGAAGTTAAAGAGCATTAGGGCCAGCTATTAAGCCCTGCAAAACTGCAGTGGCAAAACCAGCTCTGTATTTAGAAAAAATAGGCATGTGGTAATGACTGGTGAAGGTATGTACAGAGCTACAGGTAGCAGCTTCTAGGATGTCCCTGTCAGGGACTCCTCTGAGAATTGCCGCAGAGGTAGATGCAGCCCTGGTGGAATGTGATGTTATCCCCTGTGGGGTAGGTTTTCCATGGTGCTTATAGCAGAAATTAATGCAATGGGCTATCCATTTGGAAATGGTTTGCTTTGAAATGGCCTTCCCCTCTGCCTCTGCAGCAAAACCAACTAGCAGTTGTTCAGATTTTCTGAGAGGCTTAGTCCTGTCCAAATAAAATCTAAGTTGTCTGTGCATGTCCAGAGAGTGCAGTATTCGTTCCCCTTTGTTTTGTGGATTAGGGAAAAAAGTAGGCAAATGAATGGACTGATTGAGGGCCACACTAGACACCACCTTGGACATAAAGGAAGGATTGGTCCTGAGGGAAACCCTGTCCGCATGGAAGATAATGAAGGGTTCCACTGCCATGAGGGACTGTAATTCAGACACTCTTCTTGCTGAAGTGATGGCTAGAAGGAAGGCTGGTTTCCAGGAAAGGAATTTCAACTCTGCTGTTGCAGCCGGCTCAAAGGGGGCGAAGAATGAGCTTTTCCAATACAAAGTTAAGGTCCCAGGCTAGAGTGGGAGCTCTCCTTGGGGGGGGGGGTCTTAAAAGTTTGGCCCCTCTAAGGAATTGTTTTAGCAGAGGGTGAGAGAAGAGGGGCAGCTCAGTATTATAATGTGCTGAAATGGCAGAGACATGAATTTTAATTGACGAGACGGATAGGCTCTTGTGGAGCATTTCTGTTAAGTACTGAAGAATATGAGGTAAGCTGGGCACCGTTGTGCCCATCCCCTGAGTCTGGCTCCAGAAACAGTATCTTTTCCACTTTTCAGCATAAGATTTTCTAGTACTAGATCTCCTTGCCCCCAGAATGACATCCAGCACCTGCTTACTGAGGCATGCTGGAGGAGAGCTCAAGGGATTAGCCAGGCTGCAAGGTTCAGGGTTTGAAGCTGAGGGTGTAGAATCTGGCCCGCCTGCTGGGACAGCAGGGAATGGGTCTGAGGCAGGTGCCATGGTTGCAGTAGTGTCATACTGTGTAAGAGGGGGTTCCAGTGCTGGCGTGGCCAGTCTGGTGCAATCAGTATTATCCTTGGCTTGTCCTGTTTGATCTTTAGTAGAACTTTCGAGAGGGGAGGCAGAGGGGGGGAAAGGTGTAAACTGAGAGGCTTTCCCAGGTAAAGGACAGGGCATCCACTTTCCAGGCTTGACTGTGGGGAGTTCATTTGCAGAATTTGTCCAATTGGTTGTTCTGAGGGAAGGGAAACAGGTCTGCCTCTGGAGTCCCCCATTTGTTCCTCAAGAGGTTGAATATTTTTGGTTCTAGTTTCCATTCGTGTGGGTCCATGAGATTTCTGCTTAAGTCATCTGCCAGTGAATTTAGCCTGCCTGGCAGGAATTGAGCTTGTAGGTGTACTTGGTAGCTCAAGGCTGTGTTCCACAGAGCCATGGCTAGTCTGCAGAGAGGGAATGAGTGGGTTTCCCCCTGCTTGTTTATGTACCACATAACTGTGGTGTTGTCTGTCTTTACCAAAAGTTGTCCTGGAAGAATACGGTCTTTGAAGGCTGTCAGGGCATTCTGTACAGCTAACATTTCTTTTTGACTGATATGCAGGTACATCTATCTCGGGTTCCATTTGCCCTGAATGCACTGCCCTGCCATGTGAGCCCCCCATGCATAGTCTGATGTGTCTGTGGTTAGGGTTTGGGCGGCAGGGGATTGAGTGAAAGGGAGCTTCTTGTTGTAGTAGCAGGCCTCTGCCCACCAAAGGAACTCTTGTCCTTAGACAAGGAATGAAAGGAATCATTGATTCCGGGTCCTGAGAATGTTGACACCATAGGCTTTTTAGATAGCATTGGAGTTTCCTCATATGCAGTCTTGCATATGGAATTAGTAGAATGCAAGAGGCCATGAACCCCAGGGCTTGCAGAATTTTCTGTGCAGATAGCTGGGGTTTTGTGGCCAATAGTTTGAAGTAGGTTGTCAAATAAACTTGTTTCTCTGGAGTGAGGAATGCCACCTGGGAAGTTGTGTTCAAGCTTGCTCCCAGGAATACAATCTGTTGGCAGGGTACTAGGTGAGATTTCTTTTAGTTTGTGGTGTACCCCAGTGAGGTTAGAAGTTTCTTTACGAATGCTGGGTGTTGTAATAGCAAGTCCTGGCTTTCTGCCTGAATCAGACAATCATCCAAGTATGGGTATATTTGAATATTTCTCTGCCTGCTAAAAGCAATGGCTGGAGCTAGACACTTTGTGAATACCCTGGGCACAGTAGATAAGCCAAAGGGAAGTGCAGAGAATGGAGCCTGCCCTGAAGCGTACGTATTTCCTGTAAGATTCTCTTATTGGAATGTGCAGGCAAGCTTCCTTTAAGTCTAAGGTTGCCAGCCAGGCATCCTTGGCTAGCATAGGAAGAAGCTGTTGAAGTGTTGGCATTTTGAATTTTGGAATTACCAGAAAGGTGTTTAGAACAGAGAGGTCCAGAATAGGATGCCAGGAGCTGTCTTTTCTGGGTACCAGGAAAAGTCTTAAATAAAAACCTTGTCCCCTTTGGTCTTCTGGGACAGGTTGGATAGCCCTGATACTGAGAAACGAGAGAACCTGCTGCTGGGCCTCCACTCATTGATTTGGGGGTAGGTCTGGCCAACCGTTTGGGGTTGGTAATGTGTGGAAGTGGAATCTGTATTCTTGGGAAACTATGTTCAAAACCCATTTGTCCTGGTTAATGAGTTCCCAGTTTTTTGCATGCAGGGCGAGCTTTCCTTCTAAGGGAGCAGGTAGTTGGGCAGGTCTTGGAAGGGTTAAGGTTAAGTCATTGTGCCATTTTTCTGTAGGGGGGGTTTACTACTCCCTGCTTTGGAAGTGGGAGCCCCCCACTGCTTAGGTCTGTGCGTAGCCTGAGACTGTAACCTAGGTGGTCTACTGTTCCTGGGTTTGGACAGTGAAGGCCTGGAAGAGACTGGAAAGGACCAATTCTTTGAAGGCCAATGCCTACTAAATCTGGGAGGCTGTACTTGTAGGAAATCTTTAACAGTTTGCATAGATTTAGCTTTTTCCTCCATCCTTTTGAGGACGACTTCTGCTTTGTTGCCAAAAAGGCGGTCTTGGTTTAAGGGAGCAACCAGTAATTTAGCTTTAACATGATCTGGCAAGTTTTGTTCCTTAAGCCAAGCATGCCTTCTAAGTACAGACCTAGTGACAGCAGCCCTGCAAGATGCTTCTAAAGTGTCAAAACCACATTGCTGAATATGTTTACCAACTTGTTCTGCAGAATGCATTAAATCCTGCAATCCTTTGTGTTCAACACCGTCAGGAATCAAGATTATTTTCTGTTTAAGTAGTCCCATAATATGCTGCTGATACTTTAACATATGAAACTGGCAATTTAAAACCCTAATGGCCAAAGTAGCAGAAGTGTATACCTTCTTACCCCATCTGTCTAGGGCTCTATAATCTCTGTCAGAACCCATTTGTCCTGGTTAATGAGTTCCCAGTTTTTTGGAAGTGGGAGCCCCCTACTGCTTAGGCAGCAGTAGCCTTAATGCCTTTTGGTCCTTGGGAAATGGTCTCTGGATCCGCAGAAGGATTCTTGAAGAGGAACTTGTGAGATAAAGGTACTCTGTAGTACCTGTCAGGTTTTCTGGGAGCTGGAGGTAAGGTGTTTGGGGTAAGGCTAGAGTCCAGGAAAGCATCATCTACAATGCTCAGAACAGGAGGGATAGCTAGAGGCCAGTGTTGGGGCAGGAGTAAGAATTCCTTAAGCCTCTTGTTGGACTCAGAGTAATTCTGGCTTTCCTAGCAGAAATGCTCTTTAGAATATGCAAGGTTTCACCGAAAGAAAAAACTTCTGGAGGGGAAGCAGAAGGAATGGAATCCTCTGCATCAGTATCCTCACAAGTAGATAAGGGCAAATTCTGGTAATCAGAAGGAGCAGAAATATCAGATTCCTGATCAGAAGAATCAGTAAGAAATTCATTTCTAGGTCTCTTAGATGGGGAAGGCTGGCTTCCCCTAATTAAGGTAATAAGGTCTTCAGCCATTCTAAGCATTTGTTTTTGAGGCATATGGGCCTGAGCTCATGGTTTGGTCATCGGTTTTCTAGGCGCAGTGCGAGTTTTAGGCCTGAGGAATTCGGAACTTCTGGATGGAAACGATGACGTTGGTTTAAAATGCAAATCTGTGGGCCTGAAAACACCCTCAGTAGCCAGTGCCTGCACAGCAGCTCTGGACCCATCCAAGGTTGAGACATCCGCAGGTTCTGTAGTCAAAGATGCATCTCACAGCATACTGGACTCCGAATGGGTCTCAGTAGAGGCCTGCGAATCTGAAGTAGCGGGTATCAGGGGGCTGCGAAAGCGCCTCACTGAGTACCGGCAGACTGGCACTAGCTTAACGGAAGTGTCGTCAGCAGTTTTGGACCTATGCGGTCTGTCTCTGTCTTTATCCTTATGTTTTTTTGGAAGATCGGTAGTCAGATGGCTTAACAAAGCCATTTCGGAGTACTGAGACCGAGTACAAAAGTAATTGGTTGCAAAAATAGCCTGACGATGAATAGTTCGAGGATTGACCAAGGCAAAAAACCAACAGTGAGAGACATCGTGGTCTGGGCCTAAACAGGGGATGCAGTACAAATAAAAATCTCTATGAGGTATTTGCTTTCCACAGGCAAGACAATTATTAACTTTTACTGATATCGGTTGGAGCAAGAAAAAGGATCCCCAATGGGGTACTTATCTTTTTTGAAGACTTCGGATCTGAAACTCGAAAACAAAAATTTCAGGAGTCAGCCGACCGGCACTTGAGAACTGCTTCTGCTTTGGGCACCGCACGGCAAGAAAGACTGATGTAATGGCATCAGCTGCATGTTTTATACCCCTGATGACCTGACGTCATGAAAGAGGAGACAGCATCCGATGCAGAATCCGAAGACTCTGGTATTCAGGCCGGCTGAGGACTACCTGCAGGCAGATAACCCAAATGTGATGACTGCAACAGTGAAACATGAAGAACATCAATTTGATATATACTCAGAATAAAAAAAAAAAAGAAAACATCTTACCCCAAATATAACTGAAAAGGAGCTCACTTAATCTGCAGACTTAACAATACAATTAAGACTGAGGTTAAATGCACAAAATCGGGAGCAAGATGTTTGTGCCCAGTGGTAACAAACTGGTTGTTAACACTGTAAACTGTACCATTTGTTCAGTTGTGTGTTTAACTGGGGTTGGAAAATAAGAGGAGCACTTAGTGTTCTGAAAAGAGCAATATTTCAGTCTTCCTTTTCTTTAAACTATTTATTACCATAACAGAAGCACAGACATGATATGAGCAGTATATCAAGTCAAGTGAAGTTACATTAAGAATGACTGTACAGAAATTTCATACTAAATTACAGATGAAGCCAGTTGTGTGATTTGCTACTAACAACAATCTAAGATGGAGCACGTTCATCACCCAGCATCTCCCTCACCTTTGGAATAAATTCTCTGCCCCTTTAAAGCATTGTCAGTCCATCCACACCTTTAAAAAAGAAGGTGAGCATATGGGTAAATACAAAGTCCAACACTGGATGGCTGTGATCACGGTTCTCAGAGGTTTCTAAGCCTTGTGCTTTGTACTACCATGTGAACCGTTTGTTTACTCTTTATTTACTTTCCACATACAAATATCGACAAATATGCAGCCACAATAAGGACATATTTGTATTATAGAAATAATGGTACACAAAACAGGGAAACATACACCAAGAGCATGTGACAGAATGGCAAGTCAACGTGGATGTTTAAATAAAACTTTCAGTGTCCTACAAAGGTTCTTCATAAAAAATGTACTATTTAAATTATGCACGAAAAGTACAGTTGTGTACACTTACCATAAATGTAGATGTTTGAGTGTATTCACTGTTGCAGTCATCACATTTGGGTTATCTGCCTGCAGGTAGCCCTCAGCCGGCCTGAAAACCAGAGTCTTCGGATTTCTGCGTCGGATGCTGTCTCTTCTTCCATGACGTCAGGTCATCAGGGGTATAAAACATGCAGCCGATGCCATTACATCAGTTTTTCTTGCCCCAGATGTCAGGTGCCCCCACAATGGGAAGCAATTATATGTTATGGTACACCTTCATCAAAAAGCAAATACACCAGAAAAACTAAATATACCAAACAAGAAAGAAAGGTAGAGCCAAGAGAAATCAGGGGGCTGGAGCGAGGGTAACCAGGACTGCAACAGTGAATACACTCGAACATCTACATTTATGGTAAGTGCACACAACTGTACTATGTTCTTACTGTTTCACTGTTGCAGTCATTACATTTGGGTTGATTCCCAAAGCTAAGGAAGGGAGGAGGAAGTTAAAGAGCATTAGGACCAGCTATTAAGCCCTGCAAGACTGCAGTGGCAAAACCAGCTCTGTATTTAGAAAAAATAGGCATGTGGTAATGATTGGTGAAGGTATGTACAGAGCTACAGGTAGCAGCTTCTAGGATGTCCCTGTCAGGGACTCCTCTGAGAAAGGCTGCAGAGGTAGATGCAGCCCTGGTGGAATGTGATGTTATCCCCTGTGGGGTAGGTTTTCCATGGTGCTTATAGCAGAAATTAATGCAATGGGCTATCCATTTGGAAATGGTTTGCTTTGAAATGGCCTTCCCCTCTGCCTCTGCAGCAAAACCAACTAGCAGTTGTTCAGATTTTCTGAGAGGCTTAGTCCTGTCCAAATAAAATCTAAGTTGTCTGTGCATGCCCAGAGTGCAATATTCGCTCCCCTTTGTTTTGTGGATTGGGGGGAAAAAAGTAGGCAAATGAATGGACTGATTGAGGGCCACACTAGACACCACCTTGGACATAAAGGAAGGATTGGTCTTGAGGGAAACCCTGTCCGCATGGAAGATAATGAAGGGTTCCACTGCCATGAGGGACTGTAATTCAGACACTCTTCTTGCTGAAGTGATGGCTAGAAGGAAGGCTGTTTTCCAGGAAAGGAATTTCAACTCTGCTGTTGCAGCTGGCTCAAAGGGGGCGAAGAATGAGCTTTTCCAATACAAAGTTAAGGTCCCAGGCTAGAGTGGGAGCTCGCCGGGGGGGGGGGGCCGTCTTAAAAGTTTGGCCCCTCTAAGGAATTGTTTTAGCAGAGGGTGAGAGAACAGGGGCGGCTCAGTATTATAATGTGCTGAAATGGCAGAGGCATGAATTTTAATTGACGAGACGGATAGGCCCTTGTGGTGCATTTCTGTTAAGTACTGAAGAATATGAGGTAATCTGGGCACCGTTGTGCCCATCCCCTGAGTCTGGCTCCAGAAACAGTATCTTTTTCACTTTTCAGCATAAGATTTTCTAGTACTAGATCTCCTTGCCCCCAGAATGACATCCAGCACCTGCTTACTGAGGGATGCTGGAGGAGAGCTCAAGGGATTAGCCAGGCTGCAAGGTTCAGGGTTTGAAGCTGAGGGTGTAGAATCTGGCCCGCCTGCTGGGACAGCAGGGAATGGGTCTGAGGCAGGTGCCATGGTTGCAGTAGTGTCATACTGCGTAAGAGGGGGTTCCAGTGCTGGCGTGGCCAGTCTGGTGCAATCAGTATTATCCTTGGCTTATCCTGTTTGATCTTTAGTAGAACTTTCGAGAGGGGAGGCAGAGGGGGGAAAGGTGTAAACTGAGAGGCTTTCCCAGGTAAAGGGCAGGGCATCCACTTTCCAGGCTTGACTGTGGGGAGTTCATTTGCAGAATTTGTCCAATTGGTTGTTCTGAGGGAAGGGAAACAGGTCTGGCTCTGGAGTCCCCCATTTGTCCCTCAAGAGGTTGAATATTTTTGGTTCTAGTTTCCATTCGTGTGGGTCCATGAGATTTCTGCTTAAGTCATCTGCCAGTGAATTTAGCCTGCCTGGCAGGAATTGAGCTTGTAGGTGTACTTGGTAGCTCAAGGCTGTATTCCACAGAGCCATGGCTAGTCTGCAGATAGGGAATGAGTGGGTTCCCCCCTGCTTGTTTATGTACCACATAACTGTGGTGTTGTCTGTCTTTACCAAAAGTTGTCCTGGAAGAATACGGTCTTTGAAGGCTGTCAGGGCATTCTGTACAGCTAACATTTCTTTTTGATTGATATGCAGGTACATCTATCTCGGGTTCCATTTGCCCTGAATGCACTGCCCTGCCATGTGAGCCCCCCATGCATAGTCTGATGTGTCTGTGGTTAGGGTTTGGGCGGCAGGGGATTGAGTGAAAGGGAGCTTCTTGTTGTGGTAGCAGGCCTCTGCCCACCAAAGGAACTCTGTTTTTATACAAGGAATGATAGGAATCATTGATTCTGGGTCCTGAGAATGTTGACACCATAGGCTTTTTAGATACCATTGGAGTTTCCTCATATGCAGTCTTGCATATGGAATTAGTAGAATGCAAGAGGCCATGAACCCCAGGGCTTGCAGAATTTTCCGTGCGGATAGCTGGGGTTTTGTGGCCAATAGTTTGAAGTAGGTTGTCAAATAAACTTGTTTCTCTGGAGTGAGGAATGCCATCTGGGAAGTTGTGTTCAAGCTTGCTCCCAGGAATACAATCTGTTGGCAGGGTACTAGGTGAGATTTCTTTTAGTTTGTGGTGTACCCCAGTGAGGTTAGAAGTTTTTTTACGAATGCCAGGTGTTGCAATAGCAAGTCCTGGCTTTCTGCCTGAATCAGACAATCATCCAAGTATGGGTATATTTGAATATTTCTCTGCCTGCAAAAAGCAATGGCTGGAGCTAGACACTTTGTGAATACCCTGGGCACAGTAGATAAGCCAAAGGGAAGTGCAGAGAACTGATAGTGCATGGAGCCTGCCCTGAAGCGTACGTATTTCCTGTAAGATTCTCTTATTGGAATGTGCAGGCAAGCTTCCTTTAAGTCTAAGGTTGCCAGCCAGGCATCCTTGGCTAGCATAGGAAGAAGCTGTTGAAGTGTTGGCATTTTGAATTTTGGAATTACCAGAAAGGTGTTTAGAACAGAGAGGTCCAGAATAGGATGCCAGGAGCTGTCTTTTCTGGGTACCAGGAAAAGTCTTAAATAAAAACCTTGTCCCCTTTGGTCTTCTGGGACAGGTTGGATAGCCCTGAATCTGAGAAACGAGAGAACCTGCTGCTGGGCCTCCACTCATTGATTTGGGGGTAGGTCTGGCCAACCATTTGGGGTTGGTAATGTGTGGAAGTGGAATCTGTGTTCTTGGGAAACTATGTTCAAAACCCATTTGTCCTGGTTAATGAGTTCCCAGTTTTTTGCATGCAGGGCGAGCTTTCCTCCTAAGGGAGCAGGTAGTTGGGCAGGTCTTGGAAGGGTTAAGGTTAAGTCATTGTGCCATTTTTCTGTAGGGGGGGTTTACTACTCCCTGCTTTGGAAGTGGGAGCCCCCCACTGCTTAGGTCTGTGCGTAGCCTGAGACTGTAACCTAGGTGGTCTGCTGTTCCTGGGTTTGGACAGAGAAGGCCTGGAAGAGACTGGAAAGGACCAATTCTTTGAAGACCAATGCCTACTAACTCTGGGAGGCTGTACTTGTAGGAAATCTTTAACAGTTTGCATAGATTTAGCTTTTTCCTCCATCCTTTTGAGGACGACTTCTGCTTTGTTGCCAAAAAGGCGGTCTTGGTTTAAGGGAGCAACCAGTAATTTAGCTTTAACATGATCTGGCAAGTTTTGTTCCTTAAGCCAAGCATGCCTTCTAAGTACAGACCCAGTGACAGCAGCCCTGCAAGATGCTTCTAAAGCGTCAAAACCACATTGCAGAGTATGTTTACCAACTTGTTCTGCAGAATGCATTAAATCCTGCAATTCTTTGTGTTCAGCACCGTCAGGAATCAACATTATTTTCTGTTTAAGTAGTCCCATAATATGCTGCTGATACTTTAACATATGAAACTGGCAATTTAAAACCCTAATGGCCAAAGTAGCAGAAGTGTATACCTTCTTACCCCATCTGTCTAGGGCTCTGTAATCTCTGTCAGAACCCATTTGTCCTGGTTAATGAGTTCCCAGTTTTTTGGAAGTGGGAGCCCCCTACTGCTTAGGCAGCAGTAGCCTTAATGCCTTTTGGTCCTTGGGAAATGGTCTCTGGATCCACAGAAGGATTCTTGAAGAGGAACTTGTGAGATAAAGGTACTCTGTAGTACCTGTCAGGTTTTCTGGGAGCTGGAGGTAAGGTGTTTGGGGTAAGGCTAGAGTCCAAGAAAGCATCATCTACAATGCCCAGAACAGGAGGGATAGCTAGAGGCCAGTGTTGGGGCAGGAGTAAGAATTCCTTAAGTCTCTTTTTGGACTCAGAGTAATCCTGGCTTTCCCAGTGGAAATGCTCCCTTAGAGTATGCAAGGTTTCACTGAAAGAAAAATCTTCTGGAGGGGAAGCAGAGGGAATGGAATCCTCTGCATCAGAATCCTCATAAGTAGATAAGGGCAAATTCTGGTAATCAGAAGGAGCAGAAATATCAGATTCATGATCAGAAGAATCAGTAAGAAATTCATTTCTAGGTCTCTTAGATGGGGAAGGCTGGCTTCCCCTAATTAAGGTAATAAGGTCTTCAGCCATTCTAAGCATTTGTTTTTGAGGCATATGGGCCTGAGCTCATGGTTTGGTCGTCGGTTGTCTAGGCGCAGTGCGAGTTTTAGGCCTGAGGAATTCGGAACTTCTGGATGGAAACGATGACGTTGGTTTAAAATGCAAATCTGTAGGCCTGAAAACACCCTCAGTAGCCGGTGCCTGCACAGCAGCTCTGGACCCATCCAAGGTTGAGACATCCGCAGGTTCTGTAGTCAAAGAAGCATCTCGCGGCATACTGGACTCTGAATGGGTCTCAGTAGAGGCCTGCGAATCTGAAGTAGCGGGTATTAGGGGGCTGCGAAAGCGCCTCACTGAGTACCGGCAGACTGGCACTAGCTTAACGGAAGTGTCGTCAGTAGTTTTGGACCTATGCGGTCTGTCTCAGTCTTTATCCTTATGTTTTTTTTGGAAGATCGGTAGTCGGATGGCTTAACAAAGCCATTTCGGAGTACTGAGACCGAGTACAAAAGTAATTGGTTGCAAAAATAGTCTGACGATGAATAGTTCGAGGATTGACCAAGGCACAAAACCAACAGTGAGAGACATCGTGGTCTGGGCCTAAACAGGGGATGCAGTACGAATAAAAATCTCTATGAGGTATTTGCTTTCCACAGGTAAGACAATTGTTAACTTTTACTGATATCGGTTGGAGCAAGAAAAAGGATCCCCAATGGGGTACTTATCTTTTTTGAAGACTTCGGATCTGAAACTCGAAAACAAAAATTTCAGGAGTCGGCCGACTGGCACTTGAGAACTGTTTCTGCTTTGGGCACCGCATGGCAAGAAAGACTGATGTAATGGCATCAACTGCATGTTTTATACCCCTGATGACCTGACGTCATGGAAGAAGAGACAGCATCCGACGCAGAATCCGAAGACTCTGGTATTCAGGCCGGCTGAGGACTACCTGCAGGCAGATAACCCAAATGTGATGACTGCAACAGTGAAACATGAAGAACATCAATTTGATATATACTCAGAATAAAAAAAAAAAAGAAAACATCTTACCCCTAATATAACTGAAAAGGAGCTCACTTAATCTGCAGACTTAACAATACAATTAAGACTGAGGTTAAATGCACAAAATCGGAAGCAGGAGGTTTGTGCCCAGTGGTAACAAACTGGTTGTTAACACTGTAAACTGTACCATTTGTTCAGTTGTGTGTTTAACTGGGGTTGGAAAATAAGAGGAGCACTTATTGTTCTGAAAAGAGCAATATTTCAGTCTTCCTTTTCTTTAAACTATTTATTACCATAACAGAAGCACAGATATGATATGAGCAGTATATCAAGTCAAGTGGAGTTACATTAAGAATGACTGTACAGAAATTTCATACTAAATTACAGATGAAGCCAGTTGTGTGATTTGCTACTAACAACAATCTAAGATGGAGCATTTGTGCAAATATGTATGGCAGTCGGTATTTCTCACATGGCACACGTGCAAATATGCAAGAGAGTTGTCATGTGCACTCTTTAGAAAGAGTCACACTGAAAATGGAACGGAGCGTAGTGTAAGGTTCATAAAAGTCATATTCACAGGCTAAGTAATGAATGTAATTATAACACTGCATTCAGTAAATAAGATAACTGCAGTGTATTTGAGGTAAAGTAATTATTTTGGATATGACAGTATGCTCAGTGCTCACCAAACCTCCTTGATCTAATCATATCGATTGTCTTTTTAAAAATGTACAGCAGATACTAGTTAACAGTATTTAAAAAAAGTAGAAAATAGCAACAAACCCTGCAAACAGCTAGAACAAGTTTATTGTCAAAAGCATTACATAAAAGAAATTCAGTGATCACAGAAATGTCCATCACTGAAAAAGTGAAAGCATACATTTAAATATATGTGCACTCAGTATTAAAGTCTCTGTCGCACACACACAAGCTTAGCGCACACACGCAAACACACACATATGCATGCACAGACAGACAGACACACACATACACACACAAACATTACACATCTGCATCCATTTTCCATTTGAACATTTTGGCATACATTATCTGAAAGTTTCTAAAGTTATATCTTAGAGCCCATTACTATTCTTAAATGTTAACTCATCAAAGGTCCTGCAGAAAAAAGAGATACTAAAATTAGGCCTGAGACATTGACTGAAACATATTGTCTACTTTAATAACTATAACTGGGCAACAGAACATGAAGGAATTAATATTGAATCTTTCCACATGGCTTGCAGAAAGCCACCAAAAACAATGAGTATCAGCCTTGTTCATAGTAATGTCTGCAACAGCTGAACCTTGCAATGAACTTTAAGCTGTCAAGTGGTAAGGATTGAAAAAACACATATACCTCATTTGTAAACAACTGCTTTGTCACAAAGCCAAGCTGCAAAACCACACAACCAGTACTGTGAAGTACTAATGTCCCTTGGCTTGAAAATTCTGACATGAATGCTAAGATAGTTCATGCAGAAGAAATTGTGTGATCTTCCTGGCTACAAAAATGAGGAAAGCCATACTGGGGTAATTTGTGTTACCGCTATACTTTTTAACAAGCTTAAGACATATAAGACATAAACAGGTATAGATGGCAGAGCCATACAATGAGACCAGAACTTTCACTGGAAATGCACAACTGGCATGAATTTTCAAGTACTTTTTGCATCCACATGCACTTAGTCTAATCTGCATCTGAAGTACCTGTAGTCACTTCTTGGCTCATTCATTCTTTCCTGATAGGGGGCACAAGTAACCAAGTTATGGCAGTGAAGGTCCTGGGTCACACTGTGGAGGAATCCATGATTGGGGGCAGGTAATTTGTGTACAAATCCCAGGTTTGTGGAACTGCCCCTTCAAGTTCAGGTACAAAATCTTGAATATTGGATAAAAAAGGGTTCTCAACCAACCTAACATCCCAGTTAACTCTTTATCCTACCTCTGCTATGGTCAGGAAAATGCCAGGTCTGACTGGCTAAGCCATCCAACTTCCCATTGCCCTTCCCCTCCAAAACAAGGAAATTAAAATAATAAAAATAACAATAAAATAATAGTGCTACTGGAAAATGGCTGTCATCCTTTGGGCTTGGTAAGGAAGATGATGATGATCCCACGGAATAAACCAGCGCAAGATGTATGTGCTGAAGACAGAAGAAACGGCACTATCACCATGCCATTCCAGTCGTGTGTTTCTCTTTTATTGTATTGCATTTATTATTGAATGCTGTTGCCAATGTACATTTAAGTGCCACTTAAAGTGTGTAATGTTATGGAGAATCCCCTCACCTTATGATTCCAGTGCTTTGGCTTTCATCTGTATGACTGAATTTCCTTGTCCGAATTGTGTAGATTTGACTTATAAAACTGCTGTTACCCCTGGCCTTTTTATTTACCCAAGATTTTGAGCTACTGGTGTTGCTGCAGGAGTTATTCTTGAACATATCTATGGGCTCTTTAGAAGACTGCAAACATCTGTGTGGCTAACTTGAGGTCTCAGTACTGCATTATGCAGATTTAGCTGTTTGCTGCAGCCTGTGCAGTTACTATAGTACAGTTTACCCAGCTCAGTGACATACAAGTTGCACAAAAACATTCTGCAGTCTTATAATGTCACTTTCTCTCAGGACAGCTGCTTTCAGCAGAACAAGTCTAATATCTAGCCTTTACATTGACTCTTCTACACCCAACCTGATTGAGATCAGCCCATTTTATTATGAACACATCACGTATTCACGTTGTCACACCTCTTGTAAATGCTTATTTATTTTATTTTGTTTGTTTACCAAAGTAGTGCACTGACCTCAACTGAAGGGGTGATAAAATGGTTAATACATCTAAGAGCATTTCTTATAACTAATTGTATTCTCTAGGTATCTAGACCCTATACTGAGAACTTAATCTTTTATACAGATACATTTTTTAGACAGTTTTATCTGGATTTCCCAGTTTTTTACTCTTTTATAGCTATACTAGCTCTATCGTGCTATCCTGCAACTTGAGCAATTTACCTTGAAGTCTGCTACTGGATTTGAACTGATAAATATTCCCACATCACAGTGTGATGGTGCAGATTTTAAAAAGCCTGTTTTTTGCTTTGTTAATTTTATATCAGAAACTAGTTTGGTTGGATCCCCCTAATGATAGAAGTGTCTACTGATGTTGTTTTTGGACAGAATTACTATTAGTCATATGGCAGTGTTAATTTTCCTGGTCTGTGTGTTCTTGTTGTCTGCTTTAAAATTTTTTATGTTTATAGATGTTGCTGCTCTATATTGCTGGACTATAACATGACAAACCTGCTTCACAGGTGTATACTAGGCTAATGACCTCTAGGGTCCTTACAAGCCTAATCGTGCAACCCAAATGTGACTCACAAATTTGTTTTATATTTGAATTACAGGAGGTGATTTACTGACTGTCTCTGTCCATTAGAGACATAGCCAGGCCCTGGGTGAATTTCTGATTACCTATACACTGGACCAAGTTATACTTAAATAGTGATAGGGAGGAACTATCCTTCACATGGATGGGGGGGGGGCTATTCCGGAGAATGGTAATTCTCTGAGAAACATATCTGTCTCTCCAACATGTCCTGTTTATGTTGCAAGCAAAATTTAGGTCTTTTAATCTAGCAGTTATGATGCTGTTTGTTTTGTGGATGTGGAAAAGACTCATCAAAACGGGTCCAGGGATGCCTTGTATGCCAGGCAAAGATCACCTCTCACAAGTCTGTACGATATTGAGTAAAAAGACAGGGCTTTGAGGTAATCAGCATAGGGCATTATGTTTACTCCATGTATTCTTTTTGTAAGGAACCTTTGTGGACATTCCAGTTGCTGCATGTCTATGGTCAGGTACATACCGAAGAGAGCATTATACTCTATTATGGACCGGATGAGGACCAAGTACAGTGGTATGATGACTTCTCTTGACCTAAAAACCATTCCCTTGTTTAAAAGTTGAGCAATATAGAAAGATATTCTTAATAACTTGGACACATGTTGGTCACAGGCTAGGCTACTATCTAAATGAGTTCACAGTTCCCTCACTAGTGAATAAACTTTTAATGGTGTTTTATTGAGGATGTAGTTACACAGATTGGCAAACTTTCCAAAAAGTACTATAATGCATTTCTTAGTATTGAGTTTTAAGCCATGGTTTTGGCACCAAGTGTTTGCTTGTATTAGACTTTCCTGAAGGGTAATCTTGTCTTGGGGATGAGTGGGATTCAGTGACTGCTTCCAGTTTGCAATCTTCTGCAAACTTGGTTAACCAGAGGCCCTTGACATTGGTTGTGATATCCCAGAAGTAGATGCCAAAGAGGAGTGAGTCTATCACAGAGCCCTAGGGGACTCCATTGGTGACCAGCCACTTTGTGAAGGTGACCTCACCAATTCCAATCTCCTGGGTCCTTTCAGTGAGCCAGCTAGTTATCCATCATGTTATAAAGGGCTTATACCTAGTTCTGTAAGTTTGATGACAATGTCCAAGTGGGGTATTGTATCAAATATCCTAGCCAGATCTAAGTAAGTAATATGCACAGTTTTCCCCTCATCCATTGCCTTAATGACCTTTTCAAAGACGTCCACCAGATTCAGCAAGCATGACCTTCCCTTGACAAAGCCAAACTGGAATGGATCCAATGTCTGGAGGTCACCTAGGTCCTTGTTGACAATTTTCATGATAATTCTTTCCATGGCTTTTCAAATAAGACTACTCAGACTAATGGGTCCGTAGTTTCCAGGATCTGTGGAAGGTCCTCCCTTATGAAGTGGGATGACCATTGCAGTCCTACATTCATGTGGCACAAAGCCTGTTTTAAGACTATAGTTAAATAATGACTCAAGGGGTCCTGATAAGTCATATTTTAGACTATTCAGGAGGCATCCTGGGATGTTATTGGGGCACACCTAAGCTGTGTTCTTGACTTTAGTGAGTGCAGTCAGTACATGCTCCCAAGTTACTATTGGAAGGGTTATGTTTAAAGGTATTATTGAGAGGTGAGAAGATAAAGCTGGAGCAGAATTTGTCCGCTAACAGGTTCGCTATATCACCAGGCTCAGTAAATGTAGAACCATTAACCACCAGTTCAGCGCATTGCTGTGTGCTGCCCTTGAGGTTTCTGACATAGCTCTAGAAGGTCTTTTGGCTGTCTTTCACCTGGGAGGATATCTTAACCTCAACACTGGCTTTGCTCGACCTAATTAGTCTACTTAGTTGCACATTTACTTTGATGAGAGGGTTTTTATCCTTACTGGAATTACCCTTCCTGATTTTTGACATGCTTTTTTTCCATTTGTTGTACATCCTGTTTAATTAGGGATGCCACCATGGTGGTTTGTTTTTGTAGCTAGTTCTGGGCTTACTTCTGATAAGTGCAGCAGCCTCTGTGCTGCCACTGAGATGGTTGTACAGACTTTCTGAGAGTAATTCAGCATTGGTTGGTGTTTTCCTGGGGTTTGGAGGGGCACTGAATTTTGACAAACCATCAATTCATATCAGGTAATTTGCCTTGGAATAGTTTCTAACGGTTACTGATCTTCACGGGATTCTGGAATTGATTTTTGATTTTGAAGGAGACAGCTTAATGGCCAGACCATACCAGGGGGGATAAGACATTGGGAAAGGTGTAGTGTTATCCCATATTTGTGAGCAGGAGAGCCAGTATGTTGGAGCCTTTAGTGGGCATATTCACTGTTTGGTCAAGGGTGTCCATGTAGGATTCCAAATTTATAGAGGGGTAATTAAAGTCTCCCATGAGTAGGCTGTTAGGTTGTACGGTTAAGTGTCTACAATAGGTCGAAGTACCTACAGCTGGCTAGGATACATTATGGGATTTTGTCTGCAGTGATCTGAATATGGTGGAATTCAGCACATCATCCTGTATAACCACCTTAGAGTTATGCTTGTTATTGATGTTTCTTGAGACACCCCTACCTTTAGCACTAGGCTGTGCAGCTACTGGTCTAAAAGAGTGGAAGGGACTTAAACCTTGCACTGGTAGGGTACAGTTTTGACTTTAAAATGAGTGCTACAACATTTTGTAAGTAACCTTTTTTACTTATTTTATAAATGAGAATATGCTAGCACTGATTCAAAATAGCTGTTTTGTGTTGTGGTATTTCTGCATCTGAAACTGGTAAAGTTGGTTCCCTCGGTGACAGTAGGGATTACAGCTGTTGTTTCTAGCCTGAATTTCTATTGGTTTCATTAGCATGAATATTCTAGTAATCTGCTTTACATTTGTATTGCAGATGCTACCACTCTTTTGTGCTAGGCTGTGACACAACCAACTTGCCTTAAACTGTATTACTAGACTTGAACTGAAAGACAGTCCCACATCATCTGGGAAGTAACCTTTTGGCTTATTCTATACATTAGAGTCTGCTAGTTCCTCATTTGAAAGTCCTGTTTTCTGGCAATTTTGCTTCTGAAACTAGAGTCTGGTTGGTTCCCCTTGTTGAGAGAAGGGGGCTACTGCTGTGGTTTCTGGTCTGAATTACTATTACCTACATAGCGGTGTTAACTTTAGTTGGTCTGCATGCTGTTCTCTTCTGCTTTAAGCTTGTTATTTTTGCACATGTTGGCACTCTGTTGTGCTGGGCTGTAAAAACAACCAAATTGTTTTGAACACTCATACTAGATTTGACTTGAAAAACAGTCCCAACTCATCTGGTACCATTAACACAAAGGTTTGGCAGTATGTACAGCACAGTGTAAGAATACATACAACAGCAGTAAGTAACTCATCTTGTAACTGTTCTAGCCCTCATAATCCCTATCACCTAGTCTAAGTAGCTCAACAGGTAGCACACTTGCTTTTGGTTGAGAAGGCTGTGCGTTCTATTCCCACACTTGCTAGTTAGATACATTTTCCAGCACTGACAACTGCAGTGCAGCACAAGGGGGCAGCTGTACTCCTGAGTGTGCCGTCCTTTGGCTTAGATGTTAAAACTGAGACCCATCTGCCTGAGTTGGTGGTAGCTCAAGTGGATGTAAAAGATTCCATGTCACTTATCAAAAAAATTAGGGGAAGCTCCCTGGTACCCTGGCCAAATCTACCCACTTCAGCATTGAAAAGAGACCATTGGCCTAGAAGGGCTAACCTGATCAGCAAAGTATAACTAACTAAATAAATAAACAAATACATAACAAACCAAACTAGTGCTTGCCTGTGCTTGGCTGTGCCTAGCTCAGTGGAGTAGCAGTTTGCAGCACGTTCTGGTTCCTAGTGACACTGGATTTAGCATTGCTAATCGCTGTTATCTGCTGTATATTTTTCAGTAGTAGCTTTTTTCTTACTGTTGTTCTATATTGTATCCCTTCTGTAATAGGACTGCCCATCTTGCTACCTTACTTGTACTTTTCTGCACTGTATTTATTACTGTGGTGCTTGAGCCTGCTATGGACACCATGAGCAGTGGCAGATTAAGTGCTCCTTAGGCCCTGGGTAGTTTTCAAACCATGAGGCTCCCCTAGACATTTTCTGATCTTACATCAATGCATATTTTTGGGGATTTACCTTCCTAAATCTTTTAAATGCATATTTACCTACTAGATTGTTTTAGATTGTATTTACTGTTTAATAAAACAACTTTTGTTTGTCTGTTTTAAATTTAAGTAGTCTTGAACATTTTCTCACATGAAGGGAAAGAAAATGCAGCAACCAATAACAGCAAAAAACTATCCCTAGCGCACTTCAACCAGAAGAGACTACCTGAACGGCTATCATGGCAATGGTTACTTATAATGATCAAAGAGCCACACTGTACAAGTAGCACAGTGGACTCGCCTGATTGACTCCCCTTCCCCACAAATGATATTATCCCTGAAGATGTTTATATTAGTTATAGGATGGGAGGTACAGCTGCCCACAACCCCACAGAAAGGCTTGACAGAATCCTTTGAGAGATAGGGGAGCCCTTCACAAAGACAAAGTAGGTAAAAGAAGAACATCAAATTGCTACATGTAACCAATGTTGTCATTATAATCCACTAATGTCCATGCCCATCCCTTACAGACACCTGGCTGTGTACATCTTAAATGTACAATTGTGATAAAAAAATACCACAGGAAAGCACTTCAAATTCTTTTACACAAAGGCACACTAGTCCTGAAAAAAAAGGTTAGTGGTGGTTTAACAAGATCATTAAATTTTATTTATTTATCATTTGTTTACCAGGAAAGTCCGACTTGGAACAAAGCCAATTTTCAGTGGAGGCCTGGGGAGAAACCCTCTGGATGCATGTCTTTGTAACATGGGAGGAAACCAGAGTACCCAGAGAAAACCCACACGAGTGCAGGGAGGACATGCAGACTCTGCACAGAAGGCACTCCAGCCAAGAATCGAACCAGAGAACCTCTTGCTGTGAGACAACAATGCTACTGCTGCACCACTGTGCCATCCAAAGCAGTCATTCTCATCTGGAGACAACCCCCACAGTCAATAATTACAGTCCCACAGTTAGCTTGCACCAGTGTCCTGGAGGGCTCGAGCCCTGACTATAAATAGCTCAAGCAACTCAAGTTTGATGCTTAGCTTAAGTGCTTGATAGCACAGGCAGAGAAAATGAGTGAACCCTTACTGGGGGAGATGGAAAGAGTACACATGCAGAGCACAGAGCCCACTAGTCCATTAATCACCCTAGTGGAGATCAAAGAAATAACAGCACATTGTATTGCTTGGTGGTGGCAAAGTATCTTGCTGAACTTAAGCCCCTTGCACAAGTGAGGGACTGGGCAAAATTGGCACACATTGCACTTTCTGCCCTTGGGGCATCACTGATGTGCATGAAGAGAAGGGTAAAAGTAAAATGCATTTCATAGGCAGCAGTATGATGCTGCACCAATTCCCCTCAATCTCCACACTGGCCTCAAGCTAACAGAGTATGTCAGTGAGGCAAGAAAGCTAGACAAACATTTCAATCAAGGCAAGGCAAAAGGAACAGCCACTGGAGAGCTGCTAGGAAGAAAAAGGAAAGAGCAAAAATTATAAATCCATAGTTGACTGTGTACACCTCTGATGTCTGATTATAGTAAAACTAAATCACTGACGTCCAAAGTAATATATTTGAACACTGTTTCACACTAATCCACTGTAGCATTGTAAAGTATGCCAACTTACTTCATACAAATGCACATTAGTCCTGCAAACCCACACTGTTTAAACTGAGCAAACAATAAGAGGGTAAGTTAGTTTCAAGCACAAACAGTCTCCACTACTACCCAGCAGTTATAACCATTTTGCCCGATCCACCTCATTTGACTGAGATAAAAATAATACTGATCAATCGCTTCATGCAAGAATCATGGACAAAGCCAAAAAATAATGAAGAAAAAGGCCCAAAAACAGGGACAGATTTTATGCTCTTAAATACTTAGAAAGTTGCTAGAATAACAATTTTCCATTAGTGTGTGTTTTCTGAAAGATAAAAGTTTGAAATCCAAATAACTGTCATTCTTTAGACACTGCGATCCTGAATGATTTGCCAAAAAATCACAAATCTTATGAGGAATACCTCAGAAATAACATGAAAAATCAGGAACATTCTGCAAATCATTGACAGTTCCAACATTCTTTTATGTGGAAGCTAAGGAATAAAGTATTACAACTTATTTATACAAATGCATTCTAATCTTGTAAAGCCTACCACTATGAGTGGGCAAACTTCAACATGCTATGGACTGAGGTCCTGAAACTCAGTTCCTCCCAAGAAACAGCCAAATAACATATTTGTATGTGTTTTACATGAGGCAAGCTAACTTGCACCGTCCTGTACTTATATATTCCATCCTCACTAACTTGAAGAAGGGGGAAGTTACCCTTTCTAAAAGGGCATGACTGCCGGCACAAATCACCAACAGTGATTTCCAATTGAGGAGCTGTTGGCCTCGACATGTTGAACCTTGAGCAAATGACGCTCATGAATTCAGTTTTCGTCCACCTCCAGGTTACCCCTGTGAAGCATGACTGCTTAAAATGAGCAAATGACAAGAGGGTAAGTTATTTTCATTTTCATAGCATCACCGTTACACTTTCAATCTACACTGCGTTTTTTAGTGCTAAACAAATGTCATAAAATGATTATGTTCTAACTCAATCTTAGTTACCCGAAGATATAGCTGCAGAACCTTGATTACCGGATATACTAGTTAGCTCTTTACATGCATCACAGATTAATTATCATCTTATAACAATTTATATATAATACATTCCTTTCTCTTTCTTAGATAATTAGTGGCAATTTATAATTTTTTAGAAGTATTTTAGTATTTGTAAACCAAACTGACTCAATAATGATACTTTATTCCAATGTTTTTCAAGCTTAAAAGTGAAACAGCCAGTCATTGTTACTACACTGGTTGGCATTTTTTCTTGCACTGTATGAAGATAATAATCTTCAGTTTTTATTCTAATGCTATAAAGGTTAGGAGTACAACTATCCTACGACACAAAGTTATAAATATAAAAAAAAAACAGATGTTTGGCAATGTTAAAATAACATTAGTTAAAGAAAAAAATATTTAGAAAAATAGATCAACTGTTGAAAACAAAAGGACCACTGTTACCAAAAGTCATAATTATGAGTGTAACTAAAGTTAATATATGATGCTTAGCAATAACTAATGCGTAAAGTGGGTTGTATTTAGCAGCAGCTATTATATAAAATATTTAAAATAAACAGCTGATTAAAGCCTGATGACTGCAGCTATGAACACAATGAACCAAACAAAAGATCATCCTCCCTACCAGCACATGGCTCAGAGTCAGTGGATCTTGGATATAATTCTCCACATATCCACATACTGAAGCAGATATAAAGCTCCATTGAAATGGGATACAACATAATACCATGCAAAAGTATTATCACTCATCTTATGTTTTCGCATTATCTACGTTAGTCCTGTTAGAAAAAAAAACTACTTTGATCTTGGGTCCTTGGTCCCTTCCAAACCAAGCTTCTCTCCTCCCTTTCAGATACCAGTATGGACACAGAAGGGCTGAAAGTGATCAATATGAACATCAGAAGTTTCAGACAAAAAGAAAAATCCCGAGAACTGCAAGCTTGTATCAACAAGTATAATCCACATGTCCTTACAATTTCAGGAACTTTGCTGAAACCCTACAGTCTTACCATGAATTCCAGTAGTCTGAATGCAACTAGTACAGAAAGAGGTACAGTTACTTTTCCATGAAATCCATGAATAGTAGTTATCATATCCAGTGGCGGCTGGTGACTTCAAATTAAAGGAGGGCTGCAAGAGACAGCTGAATGGGTGGGGCCAATGGGGAGGGGTGTGACCAACGAGAAAGGGGTGGAGCTATGCTCAAAACCACAACAACTGGAATTTTAAATTAAATACACTGCCCTGGGTGCCAAACTGTCATTACGAGAGTCCAATCAAGAAAAAATGAAGTGTAGAAGAAAAAAATATTTCAATGCATTGGCTACATGACAACTTACTTAATATCTAGATGGAAACACAAAGGTTGTGAGGCATGAAAAAATAAATTGCTTTTTAAATACATTACTGGAATGCCAGTCAAAATCAAGTATAAAAAAACAAGCAGCACTCAGCTCAAACCACTTCACCTTGTACTGCAGTTCTAATTATAATGTATATTCAGCTTTATAAAATTACCAAGTAACATGCTGAAAATAGCAATCTCTATGATACTCCCACTTGCAAAAATGTTTCTTATCCAAAAAAGACCTGCTGCCTGACAAGTGTCTACTTGTTTCACGGAGAACACATGATCAAAGTAAAAAATGAACAGCAAACAAGAAACAAGCTCAAGATAAATTGCTTAAAGGATTACTGCACAAGTTATGGACCACACATGATAGATTGGCATTCTGTTTAGTTTACGGGTAAAGCCTGCAAAGATAACTGCAAGTCTCCAACAAATGCAATGAGCTTCTGAAAATACTGTACTCCTGTCCTTTATTACAAATACTGTCATATGTATTTCAATACCTAAGGCTTATTCATTATCTAGTTATGTAAATATTCTCTGCATGGCAACAATGAAAAGGCTTTCAGTGTTGGAACATTTTTAATAGTATGCTTATTAAAGCTTACTTGCATCTTACAATCTCCAACAAGCTTACCTGATGGACATTAAAGCACTGCTACTTTAATACAGTGCAACAGGGTACTGCAACAGCATGCATTTTCTGAATAATAAGAAGCATAAATCAACAGTATAAGAATATGACAGAAAACCAGAACATTCTGCAAAATCAAGGACAGATGAAAAGCCACAGTCATACTTGTGGTCTGCCTTGGATGGGGGAATACTCTCTGCACTTATACTGCATAACTGCTCCTTGCCTTCCTTGGACACATCCAGAGCCACTACAATGTGGAGTGGGGTGCAACAAGTAGGTCACAGTTTGAAATGTCTCTGGCTGACTGTGATGGCTCTGACACTCATACCTCTCAACCTCAGAGCAAAAAATCTGGACAAAGCCATACATAGAAGTGGGACACAGGCCCAAAAATAAAGACAATTTTTTAAATATTGCTCTTATAAACTTAGAAAGATAATAGAATAGTAGTAGGTCTTGCATTAGTATGAATTTTCTGAAGGGTATGAAATCTGAAACTTAAATGTCTGCCATTATTTTATAATTTCAATCTTTAATGATTTGCTACTAATTTGCAAGAAAACCACAATTTTATGAAAAACAGACCAAATATGTTATGCAAAAATATAAAAATGCCACACTATACAGCTCGGAACCTATCAAAGAAGGGACACCTTTTTTAAAATTAGTACTGTTAACTTGAGCAGCTGACAAAATAAGCATCTAAATGCATTTCTGAAATAAAAGTAATCTATAACTCTGATCATTACAGTTATTTATAATTGTAAACCCTCCACGTTTTCTTCCAAAATTGCCATTTTGCAGAGGGATTAATAAGGGGAGAGCAACATTTTGAGCCAAAATTGGAGACAGTTGAGAGGTTTGGATATTCCTAATTCTATAAAGCAATTTATTTGCACGTACCTCTCAACCTCTTAATGCAGGAAATCTGGATATGGCCAAATATATTGGGGGAACATACAAACAGTACTAAAGACAGTTGATAGAACAGGTCTTGCTTTAGCATGCATTTTTCTGAAGGTTATGATGTCTGAAACTCAATGTCTGTCATTATTTAGTGACTTCATTCCTAAATGATTTGGCAGAAAACCACACATTTTATGAGGAACAAACCAAAAATAAGAAGCAAAAATCTATTCATTCTGCAAAAGTCTGGACAGTTGAGAGGTATAGTTCAGAGTTTGCTGCCCCCCCCCCCTCACAAAATCATGGTCGAATGGAGCATCCCCCCTGCAGCCATTCCAATGTCCCATTCCTTGGTTATTTCACCCCATTTGTCATAAACACTGTAACATGCATACTGCTTTACATCTGCGATGATATGGATTTCATTTAAAAGTTTTATTTTATATTTTACAGCATAAACCCTAATAGATATCTGCTAAACAAAGCAAAGCAGTCTCCCAATGAAAAAAGACTTAGCATTAAAACTTCTCTGCCCTTGAAACTCACATTCATTGAAACAGCATTGAAACCCACATTCAAAGAAAATACATTTTGTCAGTGGCAGATAAAGATTAATTTTGGGCTGTTTTCAAATCATAGGCTCCTTGAACACGAAACATACACATGCTCTTTGATACACCTTCCTGACTGTATTGAATTATATTCCTTGTACAATACAGTACAGTACAGTTGAACTGTCCAATTCAGAACATTTCCATCATAAAAGTCTACTCAAACTTCAACAGTCCACCAGTATCAGTAAATATGCACGATCTCTGAAGAAGTAAAAGCCATCTAAATAATTCCACATTAAAGAAATATGTTAACTAATGAAGAGGTTACTGCTAGCAAACAACTTTATATGTCATTGTACAGCAACAGGGAATGGATGACAAACTGATAACAGGTTCATAGTTACTAAGTATCTTCACCAGAGAGGACTGCAGCATCCACCCCCTTTAAAACAGAGTACAGTATCAGCAATGGATCGACCTACTGTGGAAGTAGAATCCACAGCCTTCTGCATCAAAAGCAAACCTGTTGTGCTATTTACAATGTAAGCAAACTCACCATAAGCAGCACTAAACTTTTGTTCCCCTGCAGCTCTCAGCTCCTTGTAAAATCTACTCAACACTCAGCTGTATCTCTGAACTTTGCAGCACAAGAAATCCGGACAAAGCCAACATTTATTTGGGGGGGGGATAAAAGCCCAAAAAACAGGGACACATTTTAAACATTGCTTGTATAATGTTGGAAAGCTGCTAGAATAAAATGCTGTATTGCCACCATATATTTCACTGCCAGGTATTGAACCCAGCCAACGCTGCTAAATGTATCCAAAGCTTCTGCAGGTATATTCTGATTTTCCTGAATAACATAAACTGAAACAGTCTTTATTGGACCTGCCTTCTGTACTCATACTTGAGTGTCTGTATTTAACTTCCTTTCTGAAATACTGGATATTTAATCTTTTCTGTATGTCAGGCCAAACTAACTGACCTCACTAATTGTATCTGCTGTATATTTTGATAATACCAAAACCCTGTAATGCTACACGCCTCTTTATCCTTGGTTACCTTGGTTTCCAAGCCTGGCCTTGCATGTGACTCTTTACCTAGCATTCCATTGTTATGTACATCTTTCCCTTGAAAAGGGAACCTTCTGTAGCCAGCAAGATTGTATCTTTCCCTTGAGAAAGGAACACTGTATTTCTGTATCTTTCCTTTCTAATAAATTGTCTTTCTCTGAAACTGAATGCATACACATCTGATTCTATATTTTCAGGCCTTATTCTACCTTAATGTACTATAGTAAATTCACTAAGAATGCCCTAACTCTAACAATACTGAAATAATTATCAAAGATACAGGACTGATATAACATTTAAGGTAACTTCACTCCACTGGAATCTTGCTAGTATGAGTCAAAATGGTCTACCAGTAGGGAGACTGTTCAGCCAGATGATAGAATTAACATTTCCTGGACGTATGCAGACATGCCTGCAAGGGTTCCTACTGTCTGTCAAGGCTCAGCTACCAATTTAAATGCTCTTTTAACTGTTTGGTAACTTGATCCACTTAAATAGTTACAAGCTGCTCTTATTTTTCTAATGTGTATATTTCTTTTCTCTTTGAACTTTTACTCCACATCCTAGCAACTCTTCCCTCTCCTTTTTATTACATTCAATTATTCATTTACTTGGCCTTATAGTTCTTCTGTACACTGTTCTGTTCTCGTTTACCCCTTTATGTTCTGCCATACTTCAGACCTCCTTCTTGTTCTTTTACAGTGGTCTATGGAATATCACATCAGCTGACCGTGACATTTTTCTGTCTTGTTCTTGGTTCATCATATTTCCTAGTATTCTCCTTATTACAACCATTGTCTATTACACTAATATATATATATTCAGCATCCCTCCCTGTTACTCTCACGCTTGCATTTACCTAGTACGACACCTAGTTTACTGCCCTTAATATTGGTGTGAACATTAAAAACTGAATACCCTCAAGGGCCTATATTGTTTTAACTGGCTGAATAATTATTAAAATTCACTGGAGTATTAACAGTAGTATTGCATATACTTGAAAGCTGCTCTTTCAGATTGCCGCACATCATTACCAAAGACCATACTAAGTCTGATAGTGTATACATTTTCTGTAAGCATCACAGGGTATTTAGCACCACTCTGCCCATATCAAGTCACCATAACTTGGCTCCATTCAAACAAAAAGAAGAAAAACATTTATTCACTAGTATGTGTTAAAACACAAGCATGCAAAGCAACTAGATTTTCATAAAACAGACCACATTGAGGTGAAAGTTGGGTTTAAAAAAATACAAAAGTAAAAATAAAACAAAACATAGATTGCAACAAAACAACTGAAAAACAGCATTATCAGCAAATCAACCCCTAAACTAGAAGTCTACATGCAATAATATTAGTTCAGCCACATAATCAAGCTAGAGACCTAAAAGATCTTAACTTAAACCTCCCTATACTATTGCAGTAACACCATAAGTAATAGAAAACAATATCAGAATTACATTAGAATGCCACGAGACAATCCATTCATAAAAATATACATAATTTACATAAGGATGCGGTTATTTGGACTTCCGGTGTGATGACAGTGTAGCAATTAGCTACTCTGGGAGATCTGTGCTGAAAGAGCACTACATTATACAAGCCAGTGGCCAACAGTAAGAAATTCCATACAAAATGACAATGGAAAGACATATGATATGACCTTCAGAAAATCTACTGACATGATTTATTAAAAAATAACAACACACAGGTTTAGTATTTTTGTCTCTAATACAAAATGGGACTTTGCCAGAACACAGAACCATTGTAAATATTCAATTGTTTAAATAACCCCTGCATATAATCACATAATTAAATTAACCAATCACCCAGCCAGATTTAAAAATACCAATAAATTAGTAACAATGAGCTATCATGAATAAATGCGAACACATTAATTCACTAGGAAGTAAACCTACTATTACTACATAAACCCTTATCTCAGTTAAGAAATATAATATATGACATCTATTAAATTAAAAATTACTCTAAATAATTCATATGTGCATTCTTAAAAACTGTTGTTAAAGGTAATGTATAAAAAATGCCATCTGATATAGTACTAATGCATTATGCCCTGAATGCTGAGATTTATAAAAAGTGTTACTTACCTTACCACCAAGAAGAAAACTCTCTGTACTGTACTCTACTCTGTTCTTCTATCTTCTTCTTCTAACGTATTATTATTCTACTTCTTTCTTCACTTTTCCTTCTTCAGCACAGCTGCCAAAAAAATAATATAGATAGGCCACCCAAAAAAATATATAAAAATAGGTAAATCCTTAGAGTTTGACCGTATGACCAATCAAGAATCATTCAGTCCACAACTGAAACTGTTTGAATTGATTCTCGCTCTTTTCCCAGCACATAAAGTCAGGGAAGAGAGTGACAACCAATCAGCAGCATTTAGCCCAAGCACGTCATGTACATGCCTGCGAACATCACAGTCCGAACCCCTTCCAATTCTATGTGGTTTGGAACCGCATAGACTGCTGGGCATCACACTGATGCCTAAATTAGATCACCGGGCTGCAACAAAAACAAAAAAAAAAGTCTTTATTTAAAACCGCCGCAACCCGAGGTGGTTAAAGTGTGCATGCGCGTACTTGCTGAGGCAGGAAGGATCTTGCTGAGTCGCGGACTCGGAGACAAAGTAAACAAAAAAATAATACTGTCTACTACACACAAAAAGGTACTTTTTTTTTTTTTTGCTGAGGGGGCTGCAGTCCGGCAGTCCGATGCCACGAGCCGCCCCTGATCATATCTCTGATGATAACAGACATTCTCCTGCTCAGATAGATCAAAGAAAGTTATTGATAGTATGCTTACATGTAGTTGGCAACAATATCTTAGGGATATGCTACAACTACCATTAACCTAAACTCTCTTTTGCTATTGTAGAATTCACCCTGGAGTGGTTATCGGATAATCTCATGTAAAAAAAAAAAAAAACAGACTGGGTTATTTTAATATACCTCATAATTCTAACAATACAATAAAGTCCAAGCTACAACAATCTCTTTTGTTTACACACCATTTGTGTACTCTAGAAAACATAGCCAAACCGGAGTGCCAAATATCCTTGACAACCTTCTAAGTCAAAGGCTCCAGGTAAGCAGACCATGTCAGGCTTGGTCATCATTCTTCCTTTGTTATTCCTTGTCTAAGCATGCCCATCAACTACAGTACTCCTAAAATTCCTATGACTAGGGGCAGTAAAAATATGTCCGAACAGTTAGGACACATCCCTCCTACCAAATCATGGATGCCACAGTCAAAACGTTTAACTGTATTTTTCTTAACATCTTAAAACACTAGGCCCTACCCAGAAACCGCAGAGTCTAACACATTATGTTCAGATGATTCACTCCGTAAATCCTAAAACTATCGAGGGTACAGAATGGAGAAACTATAAGCAAACCCTTTCAACCTGGAGTATGAACAGACCCTTAAGAAATATGCTTAACAATAATAAGAGTTGAAATAAAATGGTATCATAAAGAGGCAAGGCTGGCAGCTTCTCCACTTCATTTTTTTTTTTTTTTTGGGGGGGGTCTACAGTCAAGACATTTTTTAATAATAAAAATAAGGGAATAAAGCTCAGAATGAACATATCAATCTCAAAACAAATAAAAGAAACACACTCAGATAACATTTTGTGTTTCAGCTGTGTTGATTGAAATAACCACCAAAGCTAAATATAAAAACCTGTCATTAGACTCATCAAATAAAGTTAATAATAAAGATCCTGTGCTTTAGAAATACAGGAATGCTACTTCTGTTCAGCACACTGATCACCCAAATGAGAAAAGTAAAGTCATCTTCCTAAAGAGTCTTTTGGCTATGAAGTACTAGAGAAATGCCTCCAGCACCATCTGTCTAATTGCCAATATCAGTATTAAATTTTTGTGCGACACCCCAGCTCTGGTCATGCTGTGAGTACTGTATATGCATTTGTGACAAAATATTGTCTATCATGGTCAAAGGGAAGTTTGTTGAGCAGAATGTCTGCATCTCTGTAAAACATTTAATATTACTATTCATCTATTGCTTACTGACGGGTTATCTCACAAAAGTCTAAGCACTACCATTCAGATGTATTCAGTAAGTAAATAGAGCACAAAATGCAGAATGCCAAAATCTGTGGCAGTACAGTTCACAGCTTATGAATACTGGAGTTCTTGGTGCTCTGACGTGGGCCCTATCTGGATTTCAACATATGGCAATGAAATGTAGCAGCACTGTGGATAAGCTGAACTTATTCAATACGCTGATACTTCAGCATGTACTCTGTTATGCAAACCTCATACTGCAAAGTAAAGGCAGACTAGAACAGTGTCACAGCAATAATGAATTTATTTCAAGCACATGTAAAACCAAACTTTTGCTCTTCAGGTCCAAGAACGTCCTGGAATGTAGGTCGGCACTACTAACAATCAATAACCGAAATGTGGTCACAATATATGTTGCTGACCATATTGAGTCCCTCAGGGTCATCAGTGATTTAGAAATGCCTTTCTGCAAACAAATTCAGCGCAACGTTCATTGTATACTGAACATAAAGACTTGGATTTAACAACTTTAATAAGAAAGAAAAGCATGCATGCCTACCAAAAGTGTATTTCTTAGTCCACTATTCTCTCTGGACTTTTGTTTTTTAATCAGGCAAAAACAAGTCAAATATGGATCTCACTCATTCAACACAGGTGTTTTGCTGAAGATAAAACCGTAGTCATCCGAGGGATAATTCGGTTGTTTCTACAGTCTTATGTTTCACGTACTTCATCCCTTTATTTAGAGTGTATAGCCCTCTCTTCCAGGCCATTAGCTGAAATATTAAATGGTGCTGTACTTGCATGATGAATTAATTATATTATTTTCATAAAGTTTGTATTCTCCACAGTAGTAAAGCAGGACCCACTATAAACACTATCACTTTTAGTTTGCCTCAGTTTTTCAATGGCTACACATAGAGTTTATGCATATGTCTTCCTGCACCTTGAATGAGCATCCATCAACATCATAATATTTTGCAAAGAATGGACCAGCACAGTTCACCTGCAGCACATTCATGGCTTTTCACACTACTGTTAAAATAATAAAAGTATGTTTGGGTGTAACTTACTGTTTTTTAACATGCATCATGCATCCTAATACATGCTAGGATGTCACACATATGATCTGACTACATTTTTCATTCTTGGACTACTAGGATGAGTGCAATCTAACATTTTTAGACATTAGAGAAAGGCAAATGTATTTATTTATTTCTCCCCGCTTTCTGTCAATCATCAGCTCAGTCCATAGCCAAACAGCCAATTTGTTCCCCATGACCAGTGATACTTTCAGCTGGCAGGGGCTATCATTCAGACAGCCATTAGGGATGGTTAATGTTTTCTTGTCTTAGTTTCCACATCCCTGTTGCACAGACCTGTCAGCGCATAGAGTTCAGGTGTGCTTTAGAATAACAGTGGAAGATTTCCCCCACTTCAACAAGTGCTCCCGCTAGGTATTTTTGCCCCCTTAAGGCTCGAACATTGAGCTTCCTAGTCTCCATCAAGAAGTTAGTACTACCCATTGTGGCCCCAAATCCACACAACAGTGTTATGATTCTAGATCCTGTAACACATGTGTAGCTCTTGGCCTCTAACACTTGAGGTTGAGGAAACACTTGAGATTTCTGAATGTAGTTTTTTGGCTAGAGGGCTTAACTTGCTTTTAGTGCCTTTATAAATTCTCTACATTTGAGTGGCTCATTTATCCAAAGTGAAGTACTTTTATTGTATAATCACACTTTTATAAGCTGTTTAAGGTACACTGCTACATCTATATCTTTGTTTGTGGTAATATTTTGTACTGTTTAAGTTTGTTTGTGGTAGCATTTCACTCTGGACACTCCTTTACTGTGCTTTTGCATTGGGAGGGCTGGGATTGTTCATCTGGTGGCAGTAAGTGTTTACCTGGTCTATCTGAGCTGGGAAACACACAGAAGGTCTCTAAGTATTTTTTGCACTTTCTGCACTTGATTTGCACTGTTCTGATAACTAGATAGCATAGACTGGATTCAGACCTGCTGAATCTAGCCTGATATTGATACACTTGAGCACTAAACCTTACATCTTACATTAAGTGGCTGGACAAGGAGAAGTGATGGTCAGCTGCCTGTCAGATGCCAACATCCATCAAAACACACATGCACTCAAGTCACTCAACAACAAATACCGTTATGACTCTGTCATAGCCCATGTTGGGGTGAATGACTTGAGATGTATCTTTCTGGTCTATATAAAGAAAGACATGACTGAACTCTCAGATTATGTGTCCCAGGCAGCAGCATTACACCTTCACCCAGGATGATGCCACAATATAAACAAAAATGATTGACTTCAACAATTGGCTTAGCTTATGGTGTCAGTCCAGGGAGATCCAGTATCTGTCAGCCTGGGAAGACATAGTTGACAGGCCACGCTACATTGCCAGAGATGGTCTGTACCTGTTTCCTCTGGGCTTTTGGATACTGGCAAAGGCGCTTGCCTCCACCACAGTGCCTTTTTTAGGCAATGTCAAAACAACAAAATTTCTGATGTAACAAAATACACTTGAGACAAACTCAAGCTTCTGCTGCTTAATGCTAGGAGTCTAAACATGAAACTGCACTCCCTGGAAACACTCCTTACCTTGGAAGGCTCTGACATCTGTGCAGTCACTGACACATGGTACTAGGCTGCAGAGAGCACCCTGGCCGGGCAAGGTTACAATGCCTTCCACATGTTCAGACCTCAAAATGAGCATGAAAGAACCAAAGGTGAAGGTGTATCCATTTTCATTAAAGCCAAGTACACCTCAAGACTGGTCAAATACTACAACTATCTCAAACTACTCCATGTCCAATTAACTATAGACAAAATGCCCTACCACATCATTCCTAGTTATTGGCCTCTCACCGTGAACCAAGAAAAGCACACTGCCTACCCAGACTTACTGAAGTCACTCACCATACAGCCCAGCACCTTAGTCTTGGTAGATTTCAACTATCCTTCCATCCACTGGGTGAAACATTGAGCACAAACATGTTCGCCCAGAGGTTCCTGGACTTTTTCAATACAAATGCCCTGGAACAGATAGTCTGCACCTCCTAAGTGGCTCAAATGTCCTAGACATAGTACTCACCAACATGGAGGTCACTGCACTCCCCCCTGTGTGATGCCCTCCCTGGTACAGTTAGACCATGAAATACTATCATTCGAAGTAACTATTAAACCTGTCACCACCTAAGGAAAAAAAATAAAAAAAACTTTTGCAAAGCAAACTATAGCCTGCTAAGTGATGGTATAAAAAGTTTTATACCCCTCCCCCCACAATCACAGACAACAATGACTCCTATGGCTGACTGGATTAAAACCAGTCCTCACGAAAAAACAAAATACCCTGGTGGACCTCAAGTATAAACAGATTATATAACAAAAGAACAAGAGTGAACTGACTTAGTAGAGGAAGAAGTCCCTCAACAGCTTTAACAAGCAAATCAGAAATTTTGTAAAGTCCTCTAAAGCTAATTACAAAGGTAAAATAGCATCCCTAGCTAAGGATAATAACAAGGCATTCTTTAAATACATCCAAAATCTAAAAAGGAATGCCCAGCTATGTGTCAGACTGGTACAAGACCAGAGGAAATTGCCAACCTGCTAGCTGACAGATTCAGTGCAAACTTCACCCCCCTGTCCCCATTAGCCATACCTTAAATTATACCCCGCACCAGTCCTCTGCCTAGTATTTCTGGAGATCAGGTCATATCTGCACTCTCCAAGGAAATAACATGGCCTCAGTGGGACCAGATAACATCCCATGTTGATTATTAAGCAATCTAAAACAGGACCTAGCAGACCCACTTGCTGTTCATTTTAACCATAATCTGAGAACTGGCTTTGTTCCAGCAGAGTGGAGAACAGCAACAGTAATCCCCTTGCACAAAGGGGGGGCCATCAACTGACCCTGGGAAGTACAGACCCATAAGTCTAAACAACCTCATCTGCAAGGCCATGGAAAGAATCATCATGGATCTTGTCAACAAGGGCATTGGTGACCTTCAAACTCTAGATCCATCCCAGTTTAACTTCATTAAGGGTAGATCATACTTATTACACCTAGTAGACTTCTTCAAGAAAGTCACCAAAGCCCTGGATGAAATTAAGACGATGCATACTGTTTAACCTGACTTAGCCAAGGCTTTAGACACAAGCCCCCATTCAAGTATCATTAAGAAACTCTCCCAGCTGGGGATTAACCCTTACATCACTAGACTGGTGGCCAATTGGCTCACCAACAGAGATCGCCACTACTCAGGAATAAACTTCCAATTCACACAAAGCAGAGCTCCACACTAACCCTATTCAACAGCAACCTGGACAAATGGATGAGAGACTGCAAATTCACCCCAAGGGTGGCAACCATGTCCCTCATGGACAGGGGTAGTTGATGTTTATCATAGACATGCTCTGCAAATTACGTCCATCTAACCAAAGACAACTGAGGCAACTCGGCATTAACATAGCTAGGCTTGTAAAGGATCTAGGACCACTATCCTAGTAACCTCCTACGAACCTATGATACTAATCTCCTGAAACAGTTTGCCTTAAGTTTTGTCTCAGTTATTTTGGACCCTCTTTTCAAAACATACACACATTTGTGACAAAGGTACATTTTGGGCAGTCCAGTGTTTTATTTCCTCAGTATGCATTGATTCAGTATCCTTAACATTGAGCATCAGCACTGCATCGGGTATGGCTAGTCCTGCACTCTTTTCTGAATATTTTACAGGAGTTTTTTTTTAACAAAGTATTTTAACTCTGGCTTAGTACAAGGAGCATAATGAACTTATCTAAGGGTGAAAATCTAGCTGGGCATTTACTAGGCATGAACAGCAGCTGTTATGCCTTTTAACACGCTCATTTTTCCTTAAATGCAGTTTACCATTTCAATAGCACTTTCTCTAGAGCTTCAGTTTCTGAATTTATGTTCTACTCAGTCTTAATGAATTTTATTTATCCAATTGTTCTCATACATTTCAATCAAAGGCAAACTAGATACTTTTAAGCAACTTTCTCATCAGTACTTGCCCCTATTTTTATATCGTCTTTTGTTTGTGTTTTTAATAAGATCAGTGGCCTCAAAACTGTCAGTTAATTCTCTTCATTTCTATACGGTCATCAGAGTTATAGTATTTGCAGTATTTAATTCAATATTTATAGGCTAGCCTTCTATCTTTATCTGCATAGAAATGAATGAACTTTCTATAGACTTAGGATTCGCACAGGATGTAACTAAATGTATCCCTTGAACACTTCCTACTTTCCTACTTAGCAAATACACATGATCAGTAACTGGTAGTCGTCCACTTGGTTTTTGTGGCACCTGCTTTTGCAAAGACTTCTTTTAAGTAATACAGGCTTTTCTGAGTCCAGTTTTACAACAAAAATAAAAACATGAAGACCTTTCTCCTTTAAAATTTAATGAGATATTGCTTCCATTGCTAAAGCAATATGTAAGAGTTCTAAATGTCAGAGTCATCCATCCATCCCTCCATCCTCAACCCCTTTTCCCATTGTCAAATTATTTTCCAGTAATAACCTTCCCTGAATGCATTCATTATTCATGCCCATAGATGTCTGACACTCATCATTTGCTGCAGTGTCTCACCACGGGTACAGCCCTTTTTTCTTTACCTCATCCTCCTCCTCGGGGAGCTCTCCACTGCCTTCCATTCCTGTGCCCCATCAGCTCCTTCATTTCTCCAGGAAAGCACTTAGATATTTTCTGAGTACAGTGAGAGCTCTAGTGACCATATTCCCACAAGATAAAGCTTTATCAATCCATTCATTACTCTGTGAGGCAAAAGACAGGTATTTGAGAGCAGACCTGATAGTGGCCAGGAAGGTTTCTACCTCATCCGTCCCCGCTGGTGGCTTGTTGCTTCATTGTGGTTGCATGGTGGTGGATAACGATATGTTTGTGTTCCTGTACATGTTGACCCTGGCTCTGTAATAGCCTCTTGCTCAGCACAAGCCTGTTTAACTCTTTCCATGAGAAAACATTCATCTATTGGTAGGCATCACTCTTGTGGCAGAACTAGCTGTTTTCCTTCTTCAAGGGTGAGGGAACTGGTGTTGGCCATTGAAGGTCATCCTTCCACACCTGGTCTCTTCAATAGACATTGCTAGTTAAACGTGTCACATGGACTGCAGATGGGGTTTCATCCCTCTGTACCATGGGGCCAGGCATATCGCTGTTATAGTCTTGTGCTATTTTTCTCAACTTGGTTATTGATTCTGGCACATATTCCATGATCTTCTTTGAGTCTGAAACTATTTATATTTCTGTAGTATCTTAATAGAATTAGGATTAACATGATCCTGTAATACGCTTACCAAATGCATGAATGTCTTTTTCAGTTGGTTTGCTGTATCTCAGGAAGCCTTTCACTAAACTGGAGATTTACATCCCAAAACCACAAAGAAGTAAAGTTCCTTTTCTGTCTTCATTTTTAATTTTATTTCTTCTTTCTCATGTTGTTTTTTTTTTTTTTTTTTAGAAGTTTGCAAACTTAAGCACCAGTAAAACTGAATATACGATAAACTGCACATAATAAGGTACAAGACAGTTAAGAACTTTAACACTGGACACAGCAGAGTTAGCAAAACCACTGCTCAGGACTTAGTAACTGATCATTTTTTCTACATACAACTTTACAGAGGTTTCTGATTTATCTGAAAAGATGACAGTAGCTCAGAACCAAATTGGTTGGAAAATAACCAAATGCATTTTACAGAAGAATATTTACAGTTCATAACCTATTCCATGTAAAATGGTAAAGGGGGGATGATGATGATGATGATGATGATGATGATGAAGATACTACACCATTCAAAGGTTAGCCAGACACTTGCCCTTCTCAGCAGTGTTTATAAATATCTAACAACTGAAGATAAAGTGAAAGTTTATCTAACAACGAAAATTGAAGTAAGAGTTGTACAATCTTTTACACTTCTTACACTTCTGTATAGTTATATTACTCTGTCTGACAAATTCCACTGTAAATGGGTAGGGTATCTACAACTGTAAATGTAGAGTAAGATTTTTGGAAGAGATTCCTTTTAGCAGAGAAAAGTACACAGATTTAACACAAATTAATATCTGCACTACTTACAGCTTCATGTGTAAATACATATGTGTATACATCTGAACTCCTGTCTTAATATTTAAACTTGCATATTTTATGTTGAGGGTCTATGTTTCTGATGTTCCTTACTTTGATTAGCCTAAGTGAGCATAACCCTCATTTCACCAAGGGGTCAAGAAGTATGCCCCCCTCAGTAAGTTATAGAATTACATCTTACCTTTTGGCTGTGTAGTCTAAATAAAATGGAAAACCTGTTTCTGAAATAATAAGTAATGACTGCCCTCTTTTAAAAGGTAGTTCAGGGTGTGAATGGTCCAGAGAAAGTTGAGCACTCACTTGTTCCGGTGTAATACAGTATAAATCACAGTAACAGTCAAGTCAACGGCACTTCTTCCTCCCAGCCAAGTTCACTGCAGCTTTAAGTACTCATGTGCAGAGCCCCATCTTTGTAGTCAATTGCACTCCATTACTGCAGCTCATGTACCAAGCAAATTAAGAACAGTGCAGTCTGGTTACACATGCTACCATAAAATGTTGGCCACTGCTGCTTGGAAAAAAAAACAAAATACAGTCCTGCCAAAACCTTAGCATTTGTAATTTCAGGCTTGAAGGTCTCTCCTGATCGGTTGACATAGCACAGCTATAGATAACGCCAAGTAATTGAAAAGTACTGTATAGTGAAAATGTTATTTATATTAAAATTAGTCATTTAGTATAGTGGTTTTTATCAGTGGCATTTGGTGACTTCAAAGCAAGAGGGAGGGGCTGCAGGAAGCAACTGAATGGGTGGAGCCAAATACAGTGGGGAGGGGCTATTGTACAACAGGTCAATACCCTTTACATATGATCAAACAGATATGGTCATTCACTTTCATCCATAGACTGCTTCAGTACAAACCCACTCATACCTACCTTATTTACTGACACCTTAGTTAGAACTCTAGCCTCAATCAACACTCCATGGATCTTTATGTTACTCATTGGTCTTCCCTGCACTCCCCTAGTGCCCTCCTCTGTTTTCCCCTCATCCTGGCCCCAGAACATCTAGCCAGATTGCGTATTTCTTGCTTTTTCAGATTTTGTCTTAACCCCCCCCCCATGCTTTTAATACTCTGTAACTGGATAAGACTCTGTTGTAATGTATGTCTGGAGGAAGTAACTGAATTAAGATGGAGGTCTCCTAGGACTTCAGAAGTTATAAAGTTATAGATGCACCAAGGTGTATCTTAGATTTTTTTTAACTAACTTTTGATTTAATATTGATGGCCTGAACAAAAAAAATCATTAGTAAGGAAATATATTCAGTGTTTCTGGGAATAGTGCCTGCCTTCCTATCCCTCTGACAGTCATCTTCTGTGTTCCACTCTAATGTTAGATTGGAATGAAAATAAAAAAAAGGCCGAGCCATATGTTATACTGATGAGTGTCTGGGAAAAGAAACCAAAGCACCTGGATAAAATCCACAAAGAGAAGAGGACTACATGTAGAAGACATGAACAGCCAAAACCTGAACAGGACAACCAAGCGCTGTTATATGGTAACACTACCCAGTGCAAAATGATCATTTACTGTCACACACATCCTGCCCAGACCACCACAGACAGGTACTTATTGGGTTCAGTGCTAATGCTTGAGTGTTATAGAAATAAAAAAAAAAATATATATATATATATATATATATATATATATATATATATATATACATATATATATATATGTATATGCACACTAAATTTGCAAAACTAGAATACTAAATGCTAATTTAAAACAAATGACAACAGTGTCTGTCACTTTTATCCACAGACAACTCCCGCATGCAATTAAATCCAATTTTATTGACTGAATATACCTCAGACATCAGAATGTAATAAAAAATAGCAACAATTAGACAAAGTAATTTATTTTGTCCCTCCTCACACACAGATGTGACCATCAGTTATTTGCACATCAGTCCCTTCAGTAGTTTAACCGCATATGGACAAGCTGTAAATGACACCATTTCCTCACCCATCCCTTCAATAGTTTGTTCATGTGTGCACAAGCAATTAAATAAAACATTTCCCTCCAAATACCCCTTCAGTAGTTTATATATGTATGTACAAGCATGTCACTGACACCAAAATGAAATATTTCCCCCATTAACCACTTCAATAGTTTGTCCAGGTATGCACAAGCACTCCACTGACTCCAAAATGAAACATTTCTTCCCCAGTGATCACTTTAGTAGTTTGTCCATGTATGCACAAGCACTGCACTGACACCAAATCCCCAAATAACCCCTTCAGTAGTTTGTCCATGTATGCACAAGCACTGCACTGACACCAAATCCCCAAATAACCCCTTCAGTAGTTTGTCCATGTATGCACAAGCACTGCACTGACACCAAATCCCCAAATAACCCCTTCAGTAGTTTGTCCATGTATGCACAAGCACTGCACTGACACCAAATCCCCAAATAACCCCTTCAGTAGTTTGTCCATGTATGCACAAGCACTGCACTGACACCAAATCCCCAAATAACCCTTCAGTAGTTTGTCCATGTATGCACAAGCACTGCACTGACACCAAATCCCCAAATAACCCCTTCAGTAGTTTGTCCATGTATGCACAAGCACTGCACTGACACCAAATCCCCAAATAACCCCTTCAGTAGTTTGTCCATGTATGCACAAGCACTGCACTGACACCAAATCCCCAAATAACCCCTTCAGTAGTTTGTCCATGTATGCACAAGCACTGCACTGACACCAAATCCCCAAATAACCCCTTCAGTAGTTTGTCCATGTATGCACAAGCACTGCACTGACACCAAATCCCCAAATAACCCCTTCAGTAGTTTGTCCATGTATGCACAAGCACTGCACTGACACCAAATCCCCAAATAACCCCTTCAGTAGTTTGTCCATGTATGCACAAGCACTGCACTGACACCAAATCCCCAAATAACCCCTTCAGTAGTTTGTCCATGTATGCACAAGCACTGCACTGACACCAAATCCCCAAATAACCCCTTCAGTAGTTTGTCCATGTATGCACAAACACTGCACTGACACCAAATCCCCAAATAACCCCTTCAGTAGTTTGTCCATGTATGCACAAGCACTGCACTGACACCAAATCCCCAAATAACCCCTTCAGTAGTTTGTCCATGTATGCACAAGCACTTCACTGACATCAAAATGTCTTGGCTCAGGCTGTCTCAGTCTCCTGAAGTAGTCTGAGTCAATAGGAGGGGCTTCTCGTTGCATCATGCAGCAGTCCGCTAAGTTACTCATTGAGCGACACTTCTGCCACTGCCAAATGTTGCCGATCAAATCTGATTGATGATCAGGAAGCCTAATGCTGGGCTGTTTTCAAAACAGTGCAGTAATTATAAGAAGAGGAATGTTTTTTTTTGTTTTAGATATTCTCAAAACTCTGCATATGTGGGGAGTTCCAAGGACCAGGAATAATAACAGGTGACTTTCTGAGATAACATTTTTTTTTCTCTCTCTTTTTAGCTGGAGAGGCTGCAGCTCAGCAGCCAGTATCACAAGCCACCCCCTGATTTTTATCTAATCCACAGTTATTGGTGGATAAGCAGCATATCCCAGTACTAGTTTTATATACTTTTACATGAACTTTTAAGGCAGCACAGAGCATCTCACTTTGTCAAAAATTTATAATTGTCAAAAAATATAGCATATACTATCACATATTGCTAGCATAGTCGTCTATACCTTTTTTAATATAAAGTGGCGTGGGTCATGGGTTACCAGATGATTAAATAAACTATCATGCTTATACAAAGCTGGATTCTGGCTGCATGCAGGAAAAGCCACCAGGCATTAACTAGTTAATAATAATGCATGTCTTCTGGACTAATCCACAAGCAGGGTTTAAAATGTCATCCAGGGAGATATTTATAACAGACAGTAAAGATTATTCACAGTTGATTTGGTGGAACATATTTCAGATAGACATCATACCTGAATGAGAAGAAACAGTGTTGAAGAAAAGCAATATAAATAAAGCAATGAAACCTAACATAATGGTTAAAAAGTGTGAATAAAATCCCCAAGGGATTACAGTGCTCTTTTTGCAACAGTATGTAGTAAGCCATTGAGAACCGGATTATCATCTGATAGTTAAAAGGTTAAACAGACTGTGCCATGCATTTTATGTAGTTCTTTGTCCAGATGTGGAACTAGAGTACAGTCTTTTCAATAATCACAAAGAAAAATGAACCATGAGTCAGACGAAGCAATGATTGTGCATGTGAAAAAAAAATGGTTTTGTGGAAGAATCTTTGTTAGGGAATGAATGCAGTACATTTTCAGGTAATGAAATGCATTTAATCTGCCTTTAACATTCACCTAGAGAACTCTGTCTGCAAGGATAAATTGTCAGCAAATATAAGGGAACTGTATTTGAATAACAATCTGTGAAAATGTACACATTTATTTTAAAGAGCACAGTATACCAGCATTAATTACACAAGCAAAAGGGTGGCAGACGTGGAAAGGCTGCCACATATATGACCATGGAATCATGGAAATTTAAGCAACAATAAACGTGTAAAGTAAAATGTTTGTCAGGAGGTCAAGTCTGCTCCCCATGACACCAAAGAAATTTGTGCTGATACTTTTGAAGGTCCTTGTAAAAACAGTAATGCAGTCATTTAGAAAATGAGCGGGATGTAAAAATTACACCCTATTTGAGAGCAAAAGGGTATTAATGTATGAGGACAGCCTGGCACAAAAGTCCATGACTTAACTGCAGCATATTAAGATGCTATGATGCAAGGAAAGAAAATTGTGGATGTCATAATGTTTTCACTCACTAAACGCGGATGGTTAGTAAGTATAAGTTAAAAAAAAAAAACTGAAAAAATCAATAAATAAAGGTTTTGCAGTTATGCGCTATGAGATTATTATTTAGAGCATATGAGTATTGGCTATTTAGAGAATCTAAAGGCATTATTTTGCATTTATAATTTAATTGAAAAACTTTGTGATCATTAGTTGCCAATACTATACAAGTAGGTTTTGCATCATCAGCAGACTTGGAAATTCAAATATTTTCTGAATAAAGCATGGAAGACATAAATATAATGAACAAAAAAATGGGCTACTATTAACCCCTGAGGTTTTCATCTCCTTACAATTTGACCACAAGATAAAATATTCTTTAGTGTGTCTATCTACACATAGGGATCTCTGCTGCTGGCAAGGTTTTCTTGTTATGTAAAGGAATTTTTTTAACTTAAGCACTGATGTTGCTAATTATCTCTGCCAGTTGGCAATGCAATGAAAAGGAATTTGGGGAGGGGTTCACAAACACTACATTATCTGTAGATACATGCTTCTATTCCCATAAGTTATCCTGTTCAGATCATCCCTTGCACAACTGGTTTTGCAAATGATCCTGACCAGTGGCATGTGCATCTATACTGCACAAAGTGAAAGGAAGGTACAAGGTCTTGCACCAAGTGGGTATCACTTCTATGAATTAAGAATCACACAGCATTGATGCACACTTCTACAACACAGCACACCTGTTCCATGGTGAACCATGTTCATGGATATCACCCTTAAACGATAAACTGAAGAATATTATAACACAGTGTGTTTGTTCCCTCAAGGGCTCACTTACTGTTGTTAAGTAACAGGTGGCTGGAGAACCCAGTGGAACAAAAACATCACTTATAAATATCAATTACTACCAGACTTCAAAACACAATCCATATGTGTATTTGTTTTTCCCTTTGAAAAAAAAAGTAGGAGTTATAAACATTCTTCAGTGGGTACATATAATTAGCTGGATGAAACAAGCAATAAGTGCTAATTTTTAAAAATACTTTATCTAACCCTCTGTCCTTCTCTTGTCACACACACTCATGTGTTAATGATTCCAGATATTTGTCCCAAACTAGTAATACTATTAAATATTCCAGAATATTAGTAACATACTGCCACTAATGCCATCTCTACAGTTATACGTATCTGAAAGTAGCATAAATAATTCCACTTCTGTTATTCTACCTGCTACTGTGAACGTTTCAGAGAAGTCTTTACCAAGGTCATTTATTGAAACCAACCTTCGTAACCCAGATATGTAGTGATCAGTTCCAAGATCACAAGCAGAGTATCTGATATCATGGAGAAATCAACTCCAAGATCACAAGCAGAGTATCTGATATCATGGAGAAATCAACTCCAAGATCACAAGCAGAGTATCTGATATCATGGAGAAATCAACTCCAAGATCACAAGCAGAGTTATCTGATATCATGGAGAAATCAACATGCTTCTAGTATTCTGTATCCAGAAATGATTGTAGACAACCCCATCAGCACAAAATGCCATTGACACTGTATGTGTCAGTGATGGTGGTCCGTACTCTATATCCTATAAAAAAACATAAAATGTGCATTGGGGAAAAGGGAACAAAATTAAGGATAAAGTTAAAGATTTTATTAACATTAGAAAAACTGACTCAGAAAAGAAACTAGAATCAATACAACCAAGTCCCAGTCAGCACATTAAGAATAAAATAAGACAAACACTTGCGCAGGGCTTAAACAATGGTAATAGCAGCACTAACAGTGAAATTCTTACATTAGGTGATTCTACCCTTAAGCCTGTATTACAAAAGTTATGCAGACAATAAATTGTGCATTGCAGATTATTGAATTTCACTGTCTACAGATAGAGGAATATCGTGAGTTAATAATAAACTGTTGCAAATTAAGCCTCGTTACCGAGAATGTATAATACATGCAGGATTAATGACATATCAACAAGTCTATTGAATAAAATGAACAATTTGTTAGCTATTATTAATATGTTAATGTATAAGTAAGCTTAACTGTGAGACTCTCCCATTCCAAGGAGAATGATTATCAGTGCACTAAAGCCCATTTGTACGACACCTGGCTGAGGCAGTTGTGCACAGTTTATAATATTAAGCCAATTACATATTGGGTGGATTGTGTCTTTGACACACAAAATTATACAAGAAATTTATTGCATGTAAATAATCACGTCACCGGCTATTTGTTTGACAAAATGACAGAACACGTCATCATGCCTTTTTTAGGTTTAAACACAAAAAAAACTCTTAAGCATAATAAAACTTTGAAATGTTATTTCAGGAATGCTAATAGTCTAAGTAACAAACACCCTATCAGTGAGTATGAAAATTATAAAGTACTTGTTATAGTAGAGGCTTGGGACTTGTGTAATTTGATATTTGGTTTAAAAAATGAGTGTTTAAAAAACAGCAAGAAAGGGGTGGCATAGTTTTGTTGGTTTATAACTCTTAACGTCTGTATTAATAAAAGCAGATACCCTGTTGAAATGTGTTATTGTAGATATTTTAGGCATAAGGCCAATCAACATAGTCAGGACTATATAAAACGAACCAAACAGACCAAACAGCTTCACAATTGCTTGGAAATCTAGAAATGGAGTATCAGCACACAAATATGCCAAAATCCACGTAGTTGTATATAATACTTTATTCTCATAAAATAAAAGTAATAAAATGAAAGAATGATTCTTTCATTTTATTACTTTTATTTTATGAGAATAAATTGTTATATACAACTACTTGGATTTTGGCATATCTGTGTGCAGACACTCTATTTCTGGATTACAGAGTAATTGTGAAACAGTCAGGACTGTATTACTTTACTGTACCCCTAATGTGGGAATGTCCAAGCCCTGGACATACTTGAGCAGACCACATAATATTTTGGAAGCTAAAAACGTATTTCTACTTGGCAAAATTAAACTATACTGATATTAGCTGTGAATTTTAAATTGCTAATAGCAGCTACACTAAGGAATTTATCAACACGTTATCTTTCAGCAATTTTGAACAACTTGTATATGAAAACACTCATTATAGCAACATTCTTTGCATATTATCAACTAATATACCAAAATATATTCAGAATGTAATCACTGCAATGCCATTGGAAAACTCTGACCATAATTATGTACTGTTTGGCATAATTATGTATCCAATAAAAACAAATATGGTAGAGAGATTTAACTATGGGACAATTAATTACAAAATGCTTATAAAGGATACTAATAACATCAGTTGGTTAAGTCAGACTAATATAAGTAATAATGATTATGGCTAATTCTTTTTAGGAAACATTTTACAATCTGCAGTGAAATTAACTGAAACTTCTAAAGAACTTCTAAAGAAAGCAAACAGAGAAGAGGTTCCCATCTTGGTGGAATATAGCTATAGTTAAAATACACAAGACAAAAAAAAAGTATATTTAGGAAAGATTGCAAAGTCCCTATAACCAACACAAAACGAAATCAAATTCCATCAGTAGAGAACCAAAATTCAAAATTTATATAAACAAGGCGACTTATGAAGAAAAATACTGCAACGGGATTACCAGATAAAATAAAATATTGCAAATTCACAAACAAATAATGTAAATCAAATAAATTATTTGCACCCTGTTAACTGATAATTGTACAGTCTTAGATCTAGTAACCATTCTAAATGCATTTAATAAATATTTTGCACAGATTACTTCTATTCAAGACAAAATCAAGTAAAATTTGATATTCTGTTAGAGGATGCTTGTCCTTCAATTTCAAATGACATAGTAAGGTAAGATAATTGAATATACATGCCATGACATCATATTGGCTATTGACATGTTTAATGTAAAACTTTATCTTGTTTCTGTTTTGAAAAAAATACATTTGCCCTATCATGGTACAATACCTAATTCATGGAAGCAATCACATATAATCCCAATGTATAAAAAGGCAGAAGAGAAAATATAAAGAACTACAGGTCTAAGAACTTGACATTTATTTCTGGTAAATGTTTTACCAGGCATCTAATTGACCTAATAAATATAAGAAATCCTATGGAACTTCTAGACGTTAACCAACATGGCATTATTAGATGAAGATCTACTCTTACAAACGTACCTTTTTTTTGAGATCGTGCCAAGGCATTTGATACTTTATATTTTCTTTATCTTTATAGCAAAATACAAAGTCATGTGTGATACCAGTGTAAATTCATAAACATTTAATTCTGTCTTGGCTCTTACGACAATCTCAGGATGTGGTTATGTAAGACAATATAAATACTTACAAAATACTTCAGGAGTACCCCAGGGGTCTCTGTGCTGTTTAACATTGTGTTTTCAACTATCCCTAAGAAGTAAAACTGCTAGCTAAGCAAATATGCTGAAGGTAGCAAGATATGGTTTGTTATTACTAACAACAACAACAATCACGTAATTGTTTCTTATTGACAAAAAATTCAAATTGGGCCAATAACACTGGGCTACAATTTAGTCCAGACTAGTGTAATAAAATGTATTCTAAAACTCTTTCTATATTAAAACCAGTTTCAATTATATCAAATACACTTTGGGTTGTAAATCATTATAAGAATTTAAGTATAAATATATCAAACAACTTTTCATTCAATATTCATGATTCTTTCCCA